>NC_134363.1:183997150-184002016 GCF_048569485.1 Anomaloglossus baeobatrachus | reverse complement strand
TCTCTGCCCCTCTCTCTGCCCCTCTCTCTGCCCCTCTCTCTGCCCCTCTCTCTGCCCCTCTCTCTGCCCCTCTCTCTGCCCCTCTCTCTGCCCCTCTCGGTGCTGCAGAAGGTTTCGCCTTGTTTGTGCTGCAGGACGTTGCGGTGGCGGCTCGGTCAGGCGTTGCGCTGATGCAGATGGTGTCCACGGTGACAAAACGTTTCTGGAAAATGCTTTTAGGCTTAAAAGGCTCTGCTGGGTATTTCACTTGCAAATGTAGAAAGTGGCTGGTACTGCTGATAATGGAAGATCCCGGCAGAAAGTGGCTGGTACTGCTGATAATGGAAGATCCCGGCCCCCCGCCGCCGCCACTTCCTCTCCAACGGGGACACACAAGTGGTGGCTTGGCATCTCGCATACTAATGTTCAGAAAGTTTACAAATTATTTTATATGCAGCTCTAGATGTGACTAGAGGACGCACCAAAGCTGCAGATGTGCAAAGGGATCTTAGCTGACAATGGAAAATTGTATCCAAAAACAAGCGAAGCAGCAGAATGTTGAATTCAGCTCTGGGTGTGATGTGATATTTTGGAAAATATACTCCATATCAAGTGTAAAATGGTATATAACATGGGGTACACTGTTGTGGAGATCACAAGCAAATACCGGAACCCCCCTGTTAATGGCGCGCTGCTCTGCAGATCCTGCGATGAACTTTACTCGGTAGAAGAGAAGAACCTGGATTTAAATAGACGGACATGTGATGTGACAGCTGCCAGGACTGCGGTCGTGCTGCGTGTCCCGGGGGGTCTTATCCGGGCCTGTGGTGCGATTCAGCGGCTAATGTCACCAGGGAGATGGCAGCAAATCTGTCGCCCTCTATGGGAATGTGGCTGCAGGTGTAGACGTGATACCGGCCGTGCGGAGAGTCGGGGACATTTCCCCAGTCTGGCAATTTATCCTTTGTGTAAAAGCTTCATTATGTCATTAAAAACAGACCTCTATATGCTGACGCGTTTCAGTTCAGTAAAGAGGGTAGTAGCAGAAAAAAAAAATAAAAAATAAAGCCCCCCCCACACCCCCTTTGTAAATGCCACTTTTATCCTTGGGATGTGTCTAGCATTGCAGTTAGTGAGAGCTGGTAGATAAGGTGACCCCATTGCTGCCAGTTAGTCGTTGGTTGTTATGGTGGTTTTCTCAACAGGTAAGCGCTCTGTCTAATGCATGGCGGCTGCCCCCTGGCTGGCGGCGGCTCTGTGGTTGGTGGCTGGCAGCTGCCCCCTGGCTGGCGGCTGCCCCCTGGCTGGCGGCGGCTCTGTGGTTGGTGGCTGGCGGCTGCCCCCTGGCTGGCGGCTGCCCCCTGGCTGGCGGCTGCCCCCTGGCTGGCGGCTGCCCCCTGGCTGGCGGCTGCCCCCTGGCTGGCGGCTGCCCCCTGGCTGGCGGCTGCCCCCTGGCTGGCGGCGGCTCTGTGGTTGGCGGCTGCCCCCTGACCAGCGGTGCAGGGTTGGCGGATATTTAGGGTTAAAGGGCAGAGAACAGTACCAGTATATTAATTAAATCCGGTTGTGCATAGAACCTGTTATGTCTGGAAAGTCGGTAATTGGCAGCCGCCCGAGTGCAGTAACCGTAATATTCGGGTGAAAAGGAGAATTTCTTGGAAAAAGAATCAAAGGACGAAGAACACAACAAAAATACAAGCGACACTCGGGAGGGTCACCACAAACACTGGAGGAAAGGGTGAAGGACATAGCTGGGAGAGGGTGAACCTTGGCCAGTAGGTGACACCTGCTTCATTCTGTGCCCCGCACGTGACTACCCGCTCTGTGCCAGAGACTGTGCCGGGCACCAGCCGAGTGTCAGGAGATGTGCTGAGACTTCTCCACTTGCTCCCTTCTTCTTTGCTCCCATTATGGCACCAGTTCAGCTTTGAGCGGAGTCCTGTCTGACCGTCCGGTTGTTCAGGATCCACCGTCTCCCAACCAGTTATGTTGGTTGATAGAAAGCGGTCCCCATCTCCATCACAGTCTGCTCCGCATCGCTCAGGTCTTCACCTCCTGGCAGGATGGCTCCTAAACAGAGGAAAAAGTGCAGAAGAATAAACTGTATCCGGGCACCCGGAGAGGGCGTGGGGTTGGCAGGTGGGCGCCTGGCGCTGGAGAGGGCGCGGGGCTGGCAGGTGGGCAGCTGGAGACGGTGCGGGGCTGGCAGGTGGGCGCCTGGAGCTGGAGACGGTGCGGGGCTGGCAGGTGGGCGCCTGGAGCTGGAGACGGTGCAGGGCTGGCAGGTGGGCGCCTGGAGCTGGAGACGGTGCAGGGCTGGCAGGTGGGCGCCTGGAGCTGGAGACGGTGCAGGGCTGGCAGGTGGGTGCCTGGAGCTGGAGAGGGCGCGGGGCTGGCAGGTGGGCGCCTAGAGATGGTGCGGGGCTGGCAGGTGGGCGCCTGGAGCTGGAGACGGTGCGGGGCTGGCAGGTGGGCGCCTGGAGCTGGAGACGGTGCAGGGCTGGCAGGTGGGCGCCTGGAGCTGGAGACGGTGCAGGGCTGGCAGGTGGGCGCCTGGAGCTGGAGATGGTGCAGGGCTGGCAGGTGGGCGCCTGGAGCTGGAGACAGTGCAGGGCTGGCAGGTGGGCGCCTGGAGCTGGAGACGGTGCAGGGCTGGCAGGTGGGCGCCTGGAGCTGGAGACGGTGCAGGGCTGGCAGGTGGGCGCCTGGAGCTGGAGACGGTGCAGGGCTGGCAGGTGGGTGCCTGGAGCTGGAGAGGGCGCGGGGCTGGCAGGTGGGCGCCTAGAGATGGTGCGGGGCTGGCAGGTGGGCGCCTGGAGCTGGAGACGGTGCGGGGCTGGCAGGTGGGTGCCTGGAGCTGGAGAGGGCGCGGGGCTGGCAGGTGGGCGCCTAGAGATGGTGCGGGGCTGGCAGGTGGGCGCCTGGAGCTGGAGACGGTGCGGGGCTGGCAGGTGGGCGCCTGGAGCTGGAGACGGTGCAGGGCTGGCAGGTGGGCGCCTGGAGCTGGAGACGGTGCAGGGCTGGCAGGTGGGCGCCTGGAGCTGGAGACGGTGCAGGGCTGGCAGGTGGGCGCCTGGAGCTGGAGACGGTGCAGGGCTGGCAGGTGGGCGCCTGGAGCTGGAGACGGTGCAGGGCTGGCAGGTGGGCGCCTGGAGCTGGAGACGGTGCAGGGCTGGCAGGTGGGCGCCTGGAGCTGGAGACGGTGCAGGGCTGGCAGGTGGGCGCCTGGAGCTGGAGACGGTGCAGGGCTGGCAGGTGGGCGCCTGGAGCTGGAGACGGTGCAGGGCTGGCAGGTGGGCGCCTGGAGCTGGAGACGGTGCAGGGCTGGCAGGTGGGCGCCTGGAGACGGTGCAGGGCTGGCAGGTGGGCGCCTGGAGACGGTGCAGGGCTGGCAGGTGGGCGCCTGGAGACGGTGCAGGGCTGGCAGGTGGGCGCCTGGAGACGGTGCAGGGCTGGCAGGTGGGCGCCTGGAGACGGTGCAGGGCTGGCAGGTGGGCGCCTGGAGACGGTGCAGGGCTGGCAGGTGGGCGC
This sequence comes from Anomaloglossus baeobatrachus, assembly GCF_048569485.1. Classification (NCBI taxonomy): domain Eukaryota; kingdom Metazoa; phylum Chordata; class Amphibia; order Anura; family Aromobatidae; genus Anomaloglossus; species Anomaloglossus baeobatrachus. The sequence goes on along the minus strand of NC_134363.1, from coordinate 183,998,506 downwards.
CTGGAGACGGTGCAGGGCTGGCAGGTGGGCGCCTGGAGACGGTGCAGGGCTGGCAGGTGGGCGCCTGGAGACGGTGCAGGGCTGGCAGGTGGGCGCCTGGAGATGGAGACGGTGCAGGGCTGGCAGGTGGGCGCCTGGAGATGGAGACGGTGCAGGGCTGGCAGGTGGGCGCCTGGAGATGGAGACGGTGCAGGGCTGGCAGGTGGGCGCCTGGCTTTATCCTTGCATTGCCCCTCTTACCACTACTAATAAAGGTGGAGGACTCCTTTATACTGGGTTGTGCTGCAGCTCTTCTTGTGCCCCCCAGTCTCTTGTGTGGCCCCCTGCAGTGATTTTTCCCTGTGATCTCTGTAGGGCTGGGGTTTGGGCCGCTCGCTCTCCGGCTCGCTCTGCTCCTTGGCAGCCTCCCCGCTAACATTTACCGTCTTTTGTTCTCTTCCCACAATGATGTGTATACAGCGTTCTTCTCCACGTGTCTTCATGACCTTGTGTAAATTCTTTCTCTCTGGACGGGACATCCATGTTATGAGAGAATCCGAACACCTCCCAAAAAACGCCTCCAAACAATCTCCAGGAATGTGGTCCCGGATTCTCCTGCAGCGCCCCCCAGTGTTGCTATTCCAGGGTCCTCGTGTTCAGGACCAGATGTATAATATGTATAGTAGTGGGCTTGTTCAGGGGGTTTGGGGTCTTCTGCTTTCTGTGAATTTGGCTTTGTACCGTCTCCTGATCCTCCACCCTTCTCTCCACAGGTGTGCGGGTACGGTGGGCGCCATTGTCACGTGTCCCCTGGAGGTGATTAAGACCCGATTACAGTCCTCAGGAATCGCCCTCCAGCCTGTGTACTACTCTCAGGTTCAGCTGGGGACCCTCAGCGGAGGAGGAGTCGTGCGGCCCACCACGTCCGTCTCCCCCAGTGTACTGCAGGTTCTCAAGTAAGTCTGAATCCCTCCCCCCCCCCCTCCCCTCCCCCTCCCGATAGATGAACTCGTAAAGAGCCAGCTGCAGCGACAACACTACAAATCCCAGCATGCCCTGACTGCCCCGATGTACGGAACTAGATCCCTTCTTGCCCTTCAGCCGTTGCAAAATGACAACGCTCAACATGTAAACTAGAGCTGTAAGTAATGGTGTCGGAGCATGCTGGGAGTTGTAGTCTTGTCTATTGATACGTTGCATTCTGTAGGAGTGTATCTGAGTATAACACACCCGTCTGTGACCGGCGGATATAAGAGTGCGCTGCAGCCGGTATTTCATGTATTCCATGCTCGACCCTTCCACCGCTTTCTATGGTGAATCAGGCTGCGACCTCTCATAATGCCGCCATATAGCTGCAGACAGACATGCTTATCGCTC
>NC_134363.1:183979650-183989650 GCF_048569485.1 Anomaloglossus baeobatrachus | reverse complement strand
CGCACGGTAGGTCTATGTGCTTTGCTATGCTCATAGGGGAAAATCATATGGGAAAAATAAGGCATAAGGGATCGCCACTATGGAGGATGGGGACTGGCACCGGGATTTAAAGGATGCCAAAGAGGGGATCTCTGAGCCATGCGACTCAAGGCAGAACACTGCAAAGAAAACTACCCAACACATCGCAACAGAGTAAAGCAAGTGTGAACAGGTGCAAGCTGCTATGACTGCATAATACATGTGCAGACATTGAATATGACATCTGGAAGGTGTTTCTGCTATACCTTATAAAATGAAGGTACTTGGTGCACAAATGTGCTAATTACTGGGAGCCCATCAGCCACAACAAGGTGAATACTACACCTATTGGTTATCAAACACGTCTGTCCTGGGCTAAAAACCTGCACATTTTTCGGGCAGTAAGGCTGTTCTATAAAGCAGGAATGCAGCTTCTTTCTCATATGCAATGTTTGCACATCTTGGCCATATTTTTGTGTCTTATGCAGTTGTAGCAGCTTGCGCCTGTTCACACTAGCTTTATTCTGTTAGGAGCTGCTGGTCAGTTCTGTGGTTGAATCCATCTGAAAGACGTGTGCTCATATCCTAAGGCTCTGTCCAAATGGTGCTTCTTGCCCTTAAATTTGCCGACTTTTTTAGGATATATCTTGGGTGTTGGGACCCTCCGGAGGGAGGCCGCCTTGTTGCGGCTGGTGGGCTCTCATGCTAATTCTTGTCTTCTCCTTGCAGAGGTCATCCGCACAAGACTTCGTGAAGAAGGGAGCAAGTACAGGACATTCTGCCAGACGGCGCGGCTGGTGGCGCGGGAGGAGGGCTACGCAGCCTTTTACAGAGGACTTTTAGCTCAACTTTTCCGGCAAATTCCCAACACGGCCATTGTCCTTTCTACTTATGAACTTCTAGTTTATTTTCTCCGTGATAAACCCAAGTAACGCGGCGACGGCAGAGACCCCCACCGGACACTGACCAAACTCTTGTACTGTACTGGACGCCGGCAGCCCCCCGCGCCCGACCACCACCTTCACTTTCTGGGAAGTTTTAATTCTCATTACCGTTAGTAGTTAATTTGTATATTTTGTTATTTTAACCCTTACAGCCCGGATCCCCACTGATGCTGCTAGGTAACGACATCCTGCTATTTAATATACAGCCTCGGCTGCACCATGTTTTTCACAAGTTGCATCTAATTTATATCTATAAAAACCAGAGTGAAAACCAAAAAACTTCTTGTCCTGTGATGATTCCCTACTCCAGGCTCCAGGCAAGGGGAAGATGGCCGGACATGTCCCCGGTGTGAAGGCCGGATGCCTTCGCAGATCAATACATGAGGATGCAACACTTGTGACCGATGTATGTACACAGTAACTGCACCAGCAGAATAGTGAGTGCAGCTCTGGAGTATAATACAGGAGGTAACTCAGGATCAGTAATGTAATGTATGTACACAGTGACTGCACCAGCAGAATAGTAAGTGCAGCTCTGGAGTATATGAGGGGCTGTTGATAAGTCTTTGGCTTTGTGATCTTTTTTTTGTTTCTATGGTAATGAATGTTACATCACATGAAATCCTTGTGTGTCTAATATATGTCTTCAAAGTTTTGTTTGTTGCTTATGGCAACAGTGTTCTACGCATGCGGGAAAACTAAATGGCATTGTCTAATGCGATATTCACAGCAACTGAGAGCAGAAGAGGGATAAAATTCTTCTTTCTGCAAGGAAAGTCTGAAGGATATTCATGGTGATATGTCGCAGGCATTGGAGGATCAATACCCTTCATATTCCACAGTTAACAACTGGGTTGCCAAATGTAAAACGGGCCACTTCAGCCCCAATGATGAGGAACATCCTGGACGCCCGAGAGTGGTTGTTCCGGAGATCGTCGATGCTGCGCACAACCTCATACTGGAGAATCCACGAATTTCAGCTAAAGCAATAGCAGACATCATGTGGATTTCCCGGGATCATGTTTGTGTCATTATCCATGAACATTTGGACATGAGGAAGTGATCTGCAAAGTGGGTCCCCAAATGTCTGACAACAGATCAGAGAAGCTGCAAGTGAAAACTTCCCGGTCCATTTGTGAGCGTTTCCGGACTGATGAGAACTTCCTGGAGCGACCAGTCACTATAAATGAGATCTGGATTTATTTGTATGACCCTGAAAACACGAAGCAGTCACAAGAGTGAAGGCACAGTAGTTCTCATACAAAGAAGTTCAGGGTACAAAAAAATCAGCCACTAAGGTGATGGTGTCTGTGTTCTGGGATAAGGAGGGTGTGCTGCTAGTGAACTACCTTCAAAAGGGTTCCACTATCAATGCAAGGTATTACAATGAACTTTACGACCAATTGAAGGCAACTCTGAAGGCCAAAAGGTGCGGCAAGTTGTTTAAAGGAATCTTGTTCCTGCAAGACAACGTCTCTGCTCACACTGCACAAGCTAGCACGGGAAAACTGGCAGAGCCGGGCTTCCAGCTGGTGACCACCCACCTTATTCACCAGATCTAGTCCTGCCAACTATCATTTTGTTTCCAAATCTGAAGAAACACCCCAAGGTACCAAATTTCACACCATTTCTGATACCATGGCTGCTATGGTGTCTGGATTGAGGCACAACCGAAATCCTTCTTTTTGTGAGGCATACAGAACTTGGAATACTGATGTAAGAAGTGTGTTATCAACCGTGGAGAGTATGTGGAATAAATGTAAAGCTTCATCATCTGATCTCGTTTCTTTCTGGGTTAAGCCACAGACTTATCTGCAGCCCCTCATAATACAGGAGGCAACTCTGGATCAGTAATGTATGTACACAGTGACTGCACCAGCGGAATAATGAGTGCAGCTCTGGAGTATAATACAGGATCAGTAATGTATGTACACAGTGAGTGCATCAGTGCAATAGTGAGGGCAGCTCTGGAGCATAATACTGGATGTAACTCACGATCAGTAATGTAATGTATGAACACACTGACTTCACCAGCAGAATAGTGAGTGCAGCTCTGGAGTATAATAAAGGCTATAATGCAGTCAGTGTAGCTATATATATTCTCCTACCTTTACATGTAGGATGATGGTGACTTTTGCTATAGGTTACATACATTCCCAGATATGTTGCACTAGGAAACATTTGTCCACAAATCTTTATTGATGACTTGTCATTCACTGATATCTTCCCAATATAAAGAAGAAAATTTAAACCATTTTCAGTCAGAAGAATGATGCTTGTCAGATAAATTACCATAATCTGGCCTGGTTTAGTGGGACTGGATTGCTGGATTATCAGATGTGGCTCCGTCGCCCTGAAGTTGGGTTTTCTACAATCTGCCCCTTCAGTAAGGTCTTGTTTCTTGCTTGGCGTGCGCTCGTCCTGACCTTCTGCGGCTCTGTATACGTCTGTCTATATTTACCCTCTACATGTACCGCTGCTGTATATCGTGGGGGGGAGGGGAGGTGGCTCCTGAGCAAGGAGGAAAGTGCAGACGTGTTCCCGACATCAGCCGTGCCTATAACCTTCAGGGCGTGTTCAGACACCCGGCCGGTGGATCCGCTGACCGAGCCGGACCGCTTCACTATGCAGCCGCCATCCTGGGGTCAGGACGAGCACTGCAGTCCCACTAATGGCTGGCTGGATGTGCCCGAGGGTGTGGATTTACCACAGGTCTACAGCACATTAATATTCGTATCAAATGCAGCTCTTTGACCCTTAGAAAATGGCGCACAGATTTGCTAGAATCCTGTCCAGGATTGTGCTATAATCTATGACAAGTTGTAGTAGTGGATGGCCACGAATTTGGGGCTAAAAATACTAAAAATATATATTTTTCATTCCCTGTGTTACTTCCATAACCTCTATTGCACTGTCCATTGCTGGCTGCAGATGAGTCCTCTGAGCATCCATCAGTGAGCCCGCTGTCACTGCAGAGGGGGAGGTTTTGGCCTTTTCGGGGCTCTTCTCACCTGATTGATGAACACAGTCCACATCAAACATTATTGTGCAGGAAATGGAAGAAACTGTAAAAGACGAACAGCAACATATGGTGAACAAAATAAGAACCCGCTGGACCATATGTGTGTACAGGTCTGCCCCCTGGTGGTGGTGACGCAGGCTGACATGTGCTGTGGACCAGAAACGGAGCGTCTGTCGGCCATTGTGGAAGAACACTGGCGTCTTTCACTCATCAATAACCATAATGTTTCAAGCAACAAAAATCCACAGCTAGAAAATAGCAGTCTGCTGGATTATTGGTAAATTACCTGATAATCTGGCATCGCCATAGTACCGGGCTTTATCACACACTATATACACATGTATGTACCGGGCTGTATACCTGGCGGGGTTCCCGCAGCCGCTCTGAGCTCATTAGCGGGAGATTCCCAATCTCTGTGGCTTCAGCTCGGTAACACCGGACCACATGCTTCATAATGGCGGCTGCAGATTTATTAAGGCCGCATAAAGCAAAAATGGGCTTTGTTGCCCATAGCAACCAATCAGAGCACAGCTTTCATTTTCTAAACAGCTGTAGTAAGATGAAAGCTGCGCTGTGATTGGTTGCTACTGGTAACCAGTTTTGATGAATCGGGCCTAGTTCTCACAGCGGTGCGGCGGCCTGTGCGCTCCGGGCCGGATGTTCAGCTTCCTAATGACGTCCGAGCTCCTGCCATAATGACCACAGCGGTGGGTAAACCCTGTAGACTCAAGTCCATGGCAACCGCGGCGAGGGGGGGGGGGTTCAGATGTTGGGCCCAGGCCCTGGAGCCTTCAAGTGTGACTGGGGGTTGGAAATTGGTTACTATGGCAATGCCATGAACATGACTACCATATTAGGGTGCCATCAAACGTGGGGGGAGCGGACATTTTTGGTGTTATTATTGCGGTGTAATGTGTATCGTGTTGCAGACGGCGCCAGATTCAAACACTGGGGTGAAAAGGTGAATTATTTGCAGATTTATATATTATACACGTGTGTGTGTGTGTACATAATATAATATATATATAATATATATGTGTGTGTGTATATGTGTATATGTGTGATATATATATATATATATTACACACACATTATAGTGTATATATTTATAGATTGTGTGGTGTTTAATATACACATACACACTTATTATTATTATTTTTTATATATATATATATATATATATATATATAATATATATATATATATATATATATATATATTTATATATATATATATATAATATTATATATGTGTGTGTATATTGAACACACACACACATTAAGGACATTATTAATTTGAACAAAATTAGGAAATGTTATACAATGATGAATCCCCCTCCCTGTCCTGCCATCCTCTGACCATTGCAGCCAATCGCTAGCCTCAGGGGTCACGTGACTGACTGCTGAGGGGGGGAGGGGGGAAGATTAATTCCCTATTCTGGCAGGTACATTGTAATAAAATTTCGATTAACCCTTTAATTGTCCCCGCTGTTGATGAAATCTCTCCATTGGACCCTTCCTGTGCGGCAGGATGACGCCTCTGTGTGCACTCATGTTGTCAGGCTGGGACTGGCCCACAGGAGGGCCGGAGAATCCGCGGGTGGGCCCCTCTGAAGTAGAATGTCACGTTACACTGCTTTCTCTCATGGTTCAGCACTGCCAGTGCATTATATAGAAGCTGGGGTAAATCTGTGATATTTGTAATGTAGGTGATCAGTGCCCCCGGCGTCCATGTTCTGTGGGGTCCCTGCCGCCTAGGCTGTCAGGATATTGAGCGCAGGTCTGAGTCGTGCGGGAGAATCCCTGATCCGCTGTGTGGGCGGCGGTGGCGGTAACAATGCCGGAGACACGAGTCGTTTCAGCGAGCTGCCGCCTCAGAGAAATCCTCGCAGTCGCAGCACAGAATATTAACCCTTCACTGGTCCGGAGAGCTGACATAATCTCCAATGGGGGGGGGGGGTGTTAAGAGTTTTTTTTTTTTTTTTTTTGTGGCGGTGCGATTCTTATTATAAGTTTGGCGCAATCAATACGTCGTCCGCATCATTGTGCTGTCACCGCCCGCTAGGAGCCGGGATTCTCTTGCCTATAATGTGTGAGCGTTATTCGGATATCCCGGCTTCTTGTATCTCATCCACCGGTTTCCACATCTCTGCTTGCTGTCAGTAACTGGAAACCTCATGCTTTCCATTCAGGGCAATGAAGGCCCCTCCTGCCCCAGCTGCTGCGCACCTCTCTGCCCCCCGCTGCTGCGCACCTCTCTGCCCCCCCGCTGCGGCGCACCTCTCTGCCCCCCGCTGCTGCGGCGCACCTCTCTGGCCCCGGCTGCTGCTGCGCACCTCTCTGGCCCCAGCTGCTGCTGCGCACCTCTCTGGCCCCAGCTGCTGCTGCGCACCTCTCTGGCCCCAGCTGCTGCTGCGCACCTCTCTGCCCCCCGCTGCTGCGGCGCACCTCTCTGCCCCGGCTGCTGCTGCGCACCTCTCTGGCCCCAGCTGCTGCTGCGCACCTCTCTGGCCCCGGCTGCTGCGGCGCACCTCTCTGGCCCCAGCTGCTGCTGTTGCGCACCTCTCTGGCCCCAGCTGCTGCTGTTGCGCACCTCTCTGGCCCCAGCTGCTGCTGTTGCGCACCTCTCTGGCCCCAGCTGCTGCTGTTGCGCACCTCTCTGGCCCCAGCTGCTGCTGTTGCGCACCTCTCTGCCCCCGGCTGCTGCTGCTGCGCACCTCTCTGGCCCCAGCTGCTGCTGCGCACCTCTCTGGCCCCGGCTGCTGCTGCGCACCTCTCTGGCCCCAGCTGCTGCTGCGCACCTCTCTGGCCCCAGCTGCTGCTGCGCACCTCTCTGGCCCCGGCTGCTGCTGCGCACCTCTCTGGCCCCGGCTGCTGCTGCGCACCTCTCTGGCCCCGGCTGCTGCTGCGCACCTCTCTGGCCCCCGGCTGCTGCTGCTGCGCACCTCTCTGGCCCCGGCTGCTGCTGCTGCGCACCTCTCTGGCCCCGGGCTGCTGCTGCGCACCTCTCTGGCCCCGGCTGCTGCTGCGCACCTCTCTGGCCCCGGCTGCTGCTGCGCACCTCTCTGGCCCCGGCTGCTGCTGCGCACCTCTCTGGCCCCGGCTGCTGCTGCTGCGCACCTCTCTGGCCCCGGCTGCTGCTGCGCACCTCTCTGGCCCCGGCTGCTGCTGCGCACCTCTCTGGCCCCGGCTGCTGCTGCCGCGGCACCTCTCTGGGCCCCGGCTGCTGCTGCTGCGCACCTCTCTGGCCCCGGCTGCTGCTGCCGCGCACCTCTCTGGCCCCGGCTGCTGTCTGCCGCGCACCTCTCTGGCCCCGGCTGCTGCTGCGCACCTCTCTCTGCCCCCGGCTGCTGCTGCTGCGGCACCTCTCTGCCCCCGGCTGCTGCTGCTGCGCACCTCTCTGGCCCCGGCTGCTGCCGGCGCACCTCTCTGGCCCCGGCTGCTGCTGCTGCGCACCTCTCTGGCCCCGGCTGCTGCTGCTGCGCACCTCTCTGGCCCCGGCTGCTGCTGCTGCGCACCTCTCTGGCCCCGGCCTGCTGCTGCTGCGCACCTCTCTGGCCCCGGCTTGCTGCTGCCTGCGCACCTCTCTGGCCCCGGCTGCTGCTTGCTGCGCACCTCTCTGGCCCCGGCTGCTGCTGCTGCGCACCCTCTCTGGCCCCGGCTGCTGCCTGCGCACCTCTCTGGCCCCGGCTGCTGCCAGCGCACCTCTCTGGCCCCGGCTGCTGCCGCGCACCTCTCTGGCCCCGGCTGCTGCCGCGCACCTCTCTCTGGCCCCGGCTGCTGCCGCGCACCTCTCTGGCCCCCGGCTGCCTGCCGCGCCACCTCTCTGGCCCCGGCTGCTGCCGCGCACACTCTCTGGCCCCGGCTGCTGCTGCTGCTGCGCACCTCTCTGGCCCCGGCTGCTGCTGCTGCGCACCTCTCTGGCCCCGGCTGCTGCTGCTGCGCACCTCTCTGGCCCCGGCTGCTGCGCACCTCTCTGGGCCCCGGCTGCTGCGCACACTCTCTGGCCCCGGCTGCTGCTGCTGCGCACCTCTCTGGGCCCCGGCTGCTGCTGCTGCGCACCTCTCTGGCCCCGGCTGCTGCGCACCTCTCTGGCCCCGGCTGCTGCTGCTGCGCACCCTCTCTGGCCCCGGCTGCTGCTGCTGCGCACCTCTCTGGCCTCGGCTGCTGCTGCTGCGCACCTCTCTGGCCCCGGCTGCTGCTGCTGCGCACCTCTCTGGCCCCGGCTGCTGCGCACCTCTCTGGCCCCGGCTGCTGCGCACCTCTCTGGCCCCGGCTGCTGCTGCGCACCTCTTTGCCCCCTGTCCAGGCTCCATTGTTGCAGCACTGCTGATATGTTCTATCTCTGCACAGATCCACGGGCAGATGTGGGAGTTTCCGTTCCCCGCAGCCATTGATACTGCAGGACTTCTCATTACACACTGACATACTCCGGACTGCCGATAATCCGGCGCCTTCTGCCCCATTCATGCCGGAGTAAGGGATGTGCTAGTGATGACGCACGGGGCTCCCGCTCATTAACCCGTTCCGTGCCGGGGGAGTCCCGCGGCTGAGTCAGCGAGCTCAGCACGACCCCCGTGAGTCACAGACCCCCGCACGATTTCGGCCTTTCACGACTGACGCCCCCCAGAGGACGGCGCCGCCCACGTGTGCGCCAAAATTCTAAGCCCGCCCACCAACGCCGCTCCCGCCCATGTGATTGGCGGGGCGGTGAGTGTGGCGTGGTTTGCAGACAGGGGTTTGAAGACGGAGCTGTGTTATTGGTCGGCAGCAGGAGGACGGGCCCGCAGACGGCGCGGAACACGGAGAGGAAAGTCCAGAGATCCGGCGCCGCATGGAGGACGGGGACCGCGCTGCCGCTGCTGCTGCCCTTGGCCGGCATAACGGCCACCGCCGGGGCCACCGGGCTGCTGCTGTACAGGCTGCTCCGGAGGTGAGCGCGGGGCAGCGGCTTTTGTGGAGGGGGGAGGGGACATTAACCCCGCACGTGCCGAGCGGAGTGATAGGAGCGCAGGCCCGGGGTGAGCGCCATGTGCCGGGGAGTGAGAGATTGGATTAGGAGAGATTGGGTCTGCACAAGGGGGGGGGATGTAGGAGAGATTTGGGGGTCTGCACAAGGGGGGGGGGGATGTAGGAGAGATTTGGGGTCTGCACAAGGGGGGGGGGATGTAGGAGAGATTTGGGGTCTGCACAAGGGGGGGGGGATGTAGGAGAGATTTGGGGTCTGCACAAGGGGGGGGAGTAGGAGAGATTGGGTCTGCACAAGGGGGGGGGGATGTAGGAGAGACTTGGGGTCTGCACAAGGGGGGGATGTAGGAGAGATTTGGGGTCTGCACAGGGGAGGGGGGCAAGGGGGGGGGATGTAGGAGAGATTTGGGGTCTGCACAAGGGGGGGGGGATGTAGGAGAGATTTGGGGGTCTGCACAAGGGGGGGGGATGTAGGAGAGATTTGGGGTCTGCACAAGGGGTGGGGGGGATGTAGGAGAGATTTGGGGTCTGCACAAGGGGGGGGGGATGTAGGGAGATTTGGGTCTGCCAAGGGGGGGGGATGTAGGAGAGATTTGGGGTCTGCACAAAGGGGGGGGGATGTAGGAGAGGATTTGGGGTGTCTGCACAAGGGGGGGGGGATGTAGGAGAGATTTGGGGTCTGCACAAGGGGGGGGGATGTAGGAGAGATTTGGGGTCTGCACAAGGGGGGGGGATGTAGGAGAGATTTGGGGTCTTGCACAAGGGGGGGGATGTAGAGAGATTTGGGGTCTGCACAAGGGGGGGGATGTAGGAGAGATTTGGGGTCTGCACAAGGGGGGAGGGGAGATTCGTAGGAGAGATTTGGGGTCTGCACAAGGGGGGGGGGGATGTAGGAGAGATTTGGGGTCTGCACAAGGGGGGGGTGGGATGTAGGAGAGATTTGGGGTCTGCACAAGGGGGGGGGGATGTAGGGAGAGATTTGGGGCTGCACAAGGGGGGGGGGGATGTAGGAGAGATTTGGGGTCTGCACAAGGGGGGGGGGATGTAGG
>NC_134363.1:183501908-183641908 GCF_048569485.1 Anomaloglossus baeobatrachus | reverse complement strand
CCAAAAATCTTTTTTATTATTATTATTCAAAAAGAATTTCTTTCAATCATAAGATAGTCTAAGTGAAGATGGGACGTTTCGGCCCAATAACGGGCCTTCTTCACGCCAAAAACACTAAAAAAATACAAAAACAGACAACAATCAATATATACACTATGTTACAGGGTTAACATGAAGACAGTGAAGCAAATATACAAAAGCAGACACTATATATATACTATATATACACAGGACACTGTACATTGCAGACACTGTATATATACTATATATACACAGGACACTGTACATTGCAGACACTGTATATATACTATATATACACAGGACACTGTACATTGCACACACTGTATATATACTATATATACACAGGACACTGTACATTGCACACACTGTATATATACTATATATACACACACAGGACACTACATTGCAGACACTGTATATATACTATATATACACAGGACACTGTACATTGCAGACACTGTATATATACTATATATACACAGGACACTACATTGCAGACACTGTATATATACTATATATACACAGGACACTGTACATTGCAGACACTGTATATATACTATATATACACAGGACACTGTACATTGCACACACTGTATATATACACAGGACACTGTACATTGCACACACTGTATATATACTATATATACACAGGACACTGTACATTGCACACACTGTATATATACTATATATACACAGGACGCTGTACATTGCACACACTGTATATATACTATATACACAGGACGCTGTACATTGCACACACTGTATATATACTATATACACAGGACACTGTACATTGCACACACTGTATATATACTATATACACAGGACACTGTACATTGCACACACTGTATATATACTATATACACAGGACACTGTACATTGCACACACTGTATATATACACAGGACACTGTACATTGCAGACACTGTATATATACTATATACACACAGGACACTACATTGCACACACTGTATATATACTATATATACACAGGACACTGTACATTGCAGACACTGTATATATACTATATATACACAGGACACTGTACATTGCAGACACTGTATATATACTATATATACACAGGACACTGTACATTGCAGACACTGTATATATACTATATATACACAGGACACTGTACATTGCAGACACTGTATATATACTATATATACACAGGACACTGTACATTGCAGACACTGTATATATACTATATATACACAGGACACTGTACATTGCACACACTGTATATATACTATATATACACACACAGGACACTACATTGCAGACACTGTATATATACTATATATACACAGGACACTGTACATTGCAGACACTGTATATATACTATATATACACAGGACACTACATTGCAGACACTGTATATATACTATATATACACAGGACGCTGTACATTGCACACACTGTATATATACTATATACACAGGACGCTGTACATTGCACACACTGTATATATACTATATATACACAGGACACTGTACATTGCAGACACTGTATATATACTATATATACACAGGACACTGTACATTGCAGACACTGTATATATACTATATATACACAGGACACTGTACATTGCAGACACTGTATATATACTATATATACACAGGACACTGTACATTGCAGACACTGTATATATACTATATATACACAGGACACTGTACATTGCAGACACTGTATATATACTATATATACACAGGACACTGTACATTGCAGACACTGTATATATACTATATATACACAGGACACTGTACATTGCAGACACTGTATATATACTATATATACACAGGACACTGTACATTGCAGACACTGTATATATACTATATATACACAGGACACTGTACATTGCAGACACTGTATATATACTATATATACACAGGACACTACATTGCAGACACTGTATATATACTATATATACACAGGACACTACATTGCAGACACTGTATATATACTATATATACACAGGACGCTGTACATTGCACACACTGTATATATACACAGGACACTGTACATTGCAGACACTGTATATATACTATATACACAGGACGCTGTACATTGCACACACTGTATATATACTATATATACACAGGACACTGTACATTGCACACACTGTATATATACACAGGACACTGTACATTGCAGACACTATATATACACTATATACACAGGACACTGTACATTGCACACACTGTATATATACTATATATACACAGGACACTGTACATTGCACACACTGTATATATACTATATATACACAGGACACTACATTGCAGACACTGTATATATATACTATATATACACAGGACACTGTACATATATACTATATATACACACAGGACACTGTACATTGCACACACTGTATATATACTATATATACACAGGACACTGTACATTGCAGACACTGTATATATACTATATATACACAGGACACTACATTGCAGACACTGTATATATATACTATATATACACACAGGACACTGTACATATATACTATATATACACAGGACACTGTACATTGCACACACTGTATATATACTATATATACACAGGACACTGTACATTGCACACACTGTATATATACTATATATACACAGGACACTGTATATATACTATATATACACAGGACACTACATTGCAGACACTGTATATATACTATATATACACAGGACACTACATTGCAGACACTGTATATATATACTATATATACACAGGACACTGTACATATATACTATATATACACAGGACACTGTACATTGCAGACACTGTATATATACTATATATACACAGGACACTGTACATTGCAGACACTGTATATATACTATATATACACAGGACACTACATTGCAGACACTGTATATATATACTATATATACACAGGACACTGTACATTGCAGACACTGTATATATACTATATATACACAGGACACTACATTGCAGACACTGTATATATATACTATATATACACAGGACACTGTACATATATACTATATATACACAGGACACTGTACATTGCAGACACTGTATATATACTATATATACACAGGACACTGTACATTGCAGACACTGTATATATACTATATATACACAGGACACTGTACATTGCACACACTGTATATATACACAGGACACTGTACATTGCACACACTGTATATATACTATATATACACAGGACGCTGTACATTGCACACACTGTATATATACACTATATACACAGGACGCTGTACATTGCACACACTGTATATATACTATATACACAGGACACTGTACATTGCACACACTGTATATATACTATATACACAGGACACTGTACATTGCACACACTGTATATATACTATATACACAGGACACTGTACATTGCACACACTGTATATATACACAGGACACTGTACATTGCAGACACTGTATATATACTATATACACACAGGACACTGTACATTGCACACACTGTATATATACTATATATACACAGGACACTGTACATTGCAGACACTGTATATATACTATATATACACAGGACACTGTACATTGCAGACACTATATATATACTATATATACACAGGACACTGTACATTGCACACACTGTATATATACTATATATACACAGGACACTGTACATTGCAGACACTGTATATATACTATATATACACAGGACACTGTACATTGCAGACACTGTATATATACTATATATACACAGGACACTGTACATTGCACACACTGTATATATACTATATATACACAGGACACTGTACATTGCAGACACTGTATATACACTATATATACACAGGACACTGTACATTGCACACACTGTATATATACTATATATACACAGGACACTGTACATTGCACACACTGTATATATACTATATATACACAGGACACTGTACATTGCAGACACTATATATACACAGGACACTGTACATTGCAGACACTGTATATACTATATATACACAGGACACTGTACATTGCAGACACTATATATATATATATATATATATATATATATACACAGGACACGTCCCGCACTCTGTACATTGCAGACACTGTATATATACTATATATACACAGGACACTGTACATTGCAGACACTATATATACTATATATACACAGGACACTGTACATTGCACACACTGTATATATACTATATATACACAGGACACTGTACATTGCAGACACTGTATATATACTATATATACACAGGACACTGTACATTGCAGACACTATATATATATATATACACAGGACACTGTACATTGCACACACTGTATATATACTATATATACACAGGACACTGTACATTGCACACACTGTATATATACACAGGACACTGTACATTGCAGACACTGTATATATACTATATATACACAGGACACTGTACATTGCAGACACTGTATATATACTATATATACACAGGACACTGTACATTGCAGACACTATATATATATATACACACAGGACACGTCCCGCACTCTGTACATTGCACACACAGTACTGTATATACAATATTACACACAGTATACGCCGCACATGCGCACTCCGCCGTCAGCCCGCGGAGCCGGCCGCTCAGTGTCGCCGGCCTCCCTCTCTCCCCGCCGGCCACACTCCTCTTCCGGATGCGCACAGACAATGGAGCCGGGCACAGGCCGGGTCCTCGCTGCAGTTACTCACCGTTTCCGGAGCGGCTCTTCCGTGCAGCCGGCGCCTGGCTCCTCCTCCTCGGCCGCTCTCGGTGCGCGGCTCCGGCCTGTGAGCGGCGGTGTCTGGCGGCTTCTCTCCGCCACAGCCTGGGAGTCACCGGCAGCGACAGTGGAGGAGGGGAGGGGAGGAGGGAGGAGCCGGCGGCCGGATACAGAGGACCGCCCTCAGCCGTTGCCATGGCAACAGACGATCACATGTTCTCCTATCAGCCAATCAGAGTCCAGCTTTATTTGCTGTCTAGCGGGTTATAATATGAAAGAAGTGATGTGATTGGCTGATATGGGCAAAGGCCTCAGACGGCACTGATCACGTGGTGCTGAGTATAGGATAAGCCTGACAGGCGGCAGTGAGGGGGTGCAGGGGCGGAAACCGGGGAGCGCACCCCATATGTAGGGGGTATACACCATACACTCCTCAACAGTCACATGCAGCACCAAGAAGGCGTCCTGTGCTCTCTGCCACCATCTGTCCGCAGCAGACGCTCTAAAGGCCGCTTTCCACGCGCTAAAGCGATGTCGTTGGGGTCACAGAATTCGTGACGCACATCCGACCGCGTTAGCGATGTCGTTGCGTGTGACCCCTACGTGATCGAAAATTGCCGCAAACACGTGCAAAATCGCTAATCAGTGACATGCCCCCTATTCCCAATTATCGTTGCGGCTGCAGGTACGATGTTGTTCGTCGTTCCTGCGGCAGCAGACATCGCTACGTGTGACACCGCAGGAATGAGGAACATCTTACCTGCGGCCGCCCGCAATGAGGAAGGAAGGAGGTGGGCGGGATGTTACGTCCCACTCATCTCCGCCCCTCCGCTTCTATTGGGTGGCCGCTTAGTGACGCTGCTGTGACACCGAACTAACCGCCCCCCGGATCGCCGGCCACAGTGACGTCACTAGGCAGGTAAGTAGTGTGACGGGTCAAAGCGATTTTGTGCGCTACGGGCAGCGATTTGCCCTTGACGCACAAACGATGGGGGCGGGTACGAACGATAGCGAGATCGCAGCATGTAAAGCAGCCTTAAGTCCTGTATGTTACTCCGTGTAATCCCAACCTGACGCTATACCACAAAACCCACCATATATCCTGGGGACACCCCACAAGACCCTACATATACCAGGAACATCTCACAAGACCCTCCGTATGCCAGGAACACCCCACAAGACCCTCCGTATACCGGGAACACCCCACAAGACCCTCCGTATACCGGGAACACCCCACAAGACCCTACATATACCAGGAACATCTCTCAAGACCCTCCGTATGCCGGGAACACCCCACAAGACCCTCCGTATACCGGGAACACCCCACAAGACCCTCCGTATGCCAGGAACACCCCACAAGACCCTCTGTATGCCAGGAACACCTCACAAGACCGTCCGTATGAAAGGAACACCCCCCCAAGACCCTACATATACCAGGAACATCTAACAAGACCCTCCGTATGCCGGGAACACCCCACAAGACCCTCCGTATACCGGGAACACCCCACAAGACCCTCCGTATGCCAGGAAAACCCCACAAAACCCTCCGTATACCGGGAACACCCCACAAGACCCTCCGTATACCGGGAACACCCCACAAGACCCTCCATATACCGGGAACACCCCACAAGACCCTCCGTATGCCAGGAACACCCCACAAGACCCTACATATACCAGGAACATCTAACAAGACCCTCCATATACCGGGAACACCCCACAAGACCCTCCGTATACCGGGAACACCCCACAAGACCCTCCGTATGCCAGGAACACCCCACAAGACCCTCTGTATGCCAGGAACACCTCACAAGACCGTCCGTATGCCAGGAACACCCCCCCAAGACCCTACATATACCAGGAACATCTAACAAGACCCTCCGTATGCCGGGAACACCCCACAAGACCCTCCGTATACCGGGAACACCCCACAAGACCCTCCGTATGCCAGGAACACCTCACAAGACCCTCCGTATACCGGGAACACCCCACAAGACCCTCCGTATGCCAGGAAAACCCCACAAAACCCTCCGTATACCGGGAGCACCCCACAAGACCCTCCGTATACCGGGAACACCCCACAAGACCCTCCATATACCGGGAACACCCCACAAGACCCTCCGTATGCCAGGAACACCCCACAAGACCCTACATATACCAGGAACATCTAACAAGACCCTCCATATACCGGGAACACCCCACAAGACCCTCCATATACCGGGAACACCCCACAAGACCCTCCGTATACCGGGAACACCCCACAAGACCCTACATATACCAGGAACATCTAACAAGACCCTCCGTATGCCGGGAACACCCCACAAGACCCTCCGTATACCGGGAACACCCCACAAGACCCTCTGTATGCCAGGAACACCCCACAAGACCCTCTGTATGCCAGGAACACCTCACAAGACCGTCCGTATGCCAGGAACACCCCCCCAAGACCCTACATATACCAGGAACATCTAACAAGACCCTCCGTATGCCGGGAACACCCCACAAGACCCTCCGTATACCGGGAACACCCCACAAGACCCTCCGTATGCCAGGAAAACCCCACAAAACCCTCCGTATACCGGGAACACCCCACAAGACCCTCCGTATACCGGGAACACCCCACAAGACCCTCCATATACCGGGAACACCCCACAAGACCCTCCGTATGCCAGGAACACCCCACAAGACCCTACAAAAACCAGGAACATCTAACAAGACCCTCCATATACCGGGAACACCCCACAAGACCCTCTGTATACCGGGAACACCCCACAAGACCCTCCGTATGCCAGGAACACCCCACAAGACCCTACATATACCAGGAACACCCCACAAGACCCTCTGTATGCCAGGAACACCTCACAAGACCGTCCGTATGCCAGGAACACCCCCCCAAGACCCTACATATACCAGGAACATCTAACAAGACCCTCCGTATGCCGGGAACACCCCACAAGACCCTCCGTATACCGGGAACACCCCACAAGACCCTCCGTATGCCAGGAACACCTCACAAGACCCTCCGTATATCGGGAACACCCCACAAGACCCTCCGTATGCCAGGAAAACCCCACAAAACCCTCCGTATACCGGGAACACCCCACAAGACCCTCCGTATACCGGGAACACCCCACAAGACCCTCCATATACCGGGAACACCCCACAAGACCCTCCGTATGCCAGGAACACCCCACAAGACCCTACATATACCAGAAACATCTAACAAGACCCTCCATATACCGGGAACACCCCACAAGACCCTCCGTATACCGGGAACACCCCACAAGACCCTCCGTATACCGGGAACACCCCACAAGACCCTACATATACCAGGAACACCCCACAAGACCACCATTTGCCAAAAATGTAAATGTGACTTAGATGTGAAAAAATGGTGCACACACGTCTTGAAATCATGTCTGGCTACCAATATTGTATTTTGTGCCCCGTTATTGTCAGCGGCTTCTAGTTTTGGGGTTTGGCTTTATCAGCCCCCTCCGTGCCGCAGATTGGTGAAGCTGATGTGATCGGTGTGGTCCCGTCTTCTATGTCCCGCTGCGTCGCCTGTAATTCATTATCGGCATTCTCTCTGGCGGGGTTCGGGACGTGTCGCGGGGCTCACATTTCACCTTGGTGCCGTCGGCCTATTTTTCATTTTGCACAGAACACGCTGTAATGGAGGCTTCTCGTCTTTGTAGCTTTTATTTGATGCTGTTCAGATAGGAATATTCGCCGCTCGCCCTCGCGGCTGTCAGTCAGATCTTAAGAAGGTCACTTTGATTTCTGCGAACATTCGCTGGAAGACGTCGCTTGGGAATAGCAATTTAAATCCGGCAGGGGCCGCGGTGACAAGAATAGGCAGCGGTTCTGTGACTAATTACAGCCGGCGATGAGGCGGCCGCGCTCCCTGTGATGGATAATTTAGATGTGGAGCAGCAGAGGGTTTCTTCCCGGCGTATGTCACATTCAGCACAGAATATTCTGCGGGGCCTTATAACAATGGCTGTCACCTCACAAGGAGATGAAGAAGGGAGTGACACAGCGCAGGCAGCGCCGCGCTCCAGATCACCCGTCCCCACGGATTCATACAGCGGAGGCCATATATTAGAGAAGTGCTTAGGCAGTAATTCCTTAAGGAACTCTTCTCAGCCCTTTATTTTGCCATTCCTCCGTTACTCCTCCTGGAAATATATGAATATTTTGACAACTAATATGTCTGATGTGTGTATAAAAAAACAAAGAAATATTAACACAGTTGGTAACACCCATTTGTCAATTTATTCATACACTAGCTGTACTACCCGGCTTCGCCCGGGTTAATAACTGCTGTTAACAAAATAGTCTATCTCTGTCACTTTCCCTGTCTGTCTCTTTCCCTGTGTCTGTCTCTTTGTCTGTCCCTTTACCTGTCTTTGTCTGTCTCTTTCCCTCTCTTTCCCTGTCTGACTGTTTCCCTGTGTCTGTCTCTGTCTCTTTGTGTCTGTCTCTTAACCTGTCTCTCTCTTTCCCTCTCTTTCCCTGTCTGTCTCTTTCCCTGTCAGTCTGTCTCTTTGTCTGTTTCTGTCTCTTCGTGTCTGTCTCTCACCCTGTCTATGTCTGCCTCTTTCCCTGTCTGCGTCTGTCTCTTTCCCTGGCTGCATTGTGACACGCCAACATTCCATATAAGGGCGTGGCTGCACATGCTTCTGAAGTTCTGGCTGCACTGTGGCTCCCAGCTCCATTCGCTTTAATGGAGGCAGATTTTTTGGCGAATAACTGTAAAGAGTGGGGTTAAAATTTCCCCTCAAAACATAGCCTATGACGCTTTCGGGGTCCAGACGTGTGAGTGTGCAAAATTTTGTGGCTGTAGCTGCGACGGTGCAGATGCCAATCCCGGACATACACACACACACATACACATACAGCTTTATATATTAGATTTCCAAGAGGAATAACAGAGGAACACTTGACCTTTTTAGGGGATGTCCGCACACGGATTATAATAATCTTGTCTCTTTTGGATGGGTCATCAATATCAGGATCATTGGGGGTCCGACACCCAGTGTTCCCACCGATCAGCTGTTTGCAGCCCCTGCAATGTTCAGACTGTGCCAAGTCAGAACAGCACAGCGCCGTACACTGAATAGTGGCGGCACTCGGTACTGCAGCCCAGCTCCTATAGATGTGAGTGGGATCTGAGCTGCAGGACCGAGAACGACAACTCTTCACCGTTCTGTAAAATGCTGCGGATTTGTCTCCTGTAAATCTGAGCAGAAAGTCTATGGCATATCTTACTTGTGGCCAGCAGTCGTCAGGGAAACTTAACATAGACACATTACTCAACAAGTCACCAGAAGAGACAAGGCCATAGACATAGGGGTCCGATGTCACGTGTACAGGGACAGGCTCAGGGCTAGCTCTTACCTCATTATCTGGGATTAAGCAATTTAAAAATAGTTTTCCCTTTGTGCACATTAAGGTTTAATTCCTTATCTGGTGCCGACTTGCTCAACTTCCGGCCAGGATTTAAGCCCTCTGCTTCCTGGACTTGGTGCTGGTTATTCTATTCAGTTAGGAGCTAGCCTTGGAGCAGAGAGGACGTGGTTGTTGCTGCCTGCTGCTGTTTGTTGCAAGTTGTTTTGTTTTTTTGTTCTACCTCCTTTCTCTTGTTATTCCTTACCCATATATCCTTGGTTGTTCCCTGGTGAAGGTGTTTTAGGTGTGTATGAGGCTTTAGTTCACCCCTGTATGTTGTTAGTGGTTGTAGGTGTTTTGGGGATCTCTGTCCTTGTCAGTCCCCTGAGTGGTTGTGGGGGTGACTTGTCATCACGGTCAGGACAGGAGTCAGGGCCAGGTTGGGGGCCTGTACTTCCCTACCTTAAAGGGTACCTCCGGGTGTGAGGGTGATTTTAGGGACACCAGCATTAGGGTTTCCATAGGTTACCCTATCTCCCTTGGTCATCCGTTACACCATATCCCTGACAGGAGAGGGACATAGAATCTGTCTCCTTTCCCCTAATCAGGAGGCTGATTTCAGACCTTGCAGGTCTTCAATATGAATGAATGTTGTTGGGGTCCTATAATCAGTTCTCTAATGTATAGGTATAAGTACCTTATATACATTATTTCCTACAAAGGAAGAACAAATGGCCTTGAGGATGTTGGAGGATCTTTCCATTGACCCTGGAGAGAGGTGAGATACCCTCTTCCATTAGTTCTTGGTCCAAAAAGTTCCCCCTCTATGCCATTGTGCCAGAGTGGACATATTTATCCAAGATTCCTCAGCATATTAGACATGACAATCTGATGAATGGACATGTCCACGGGGATTGCAAAGGTACTAGTGCTGAAGGCAGCAGATAAAGGTGGTAATATTGTCATCTGGCTGAGGGCCATGTATGACACCGAAGAGTCCGACAATTGGGCAATAAGGGTTTCAATAAAATAATTAACCTTCCATCCGTTATCTACATTCCAGTCAGAATTACGGGAAATCATTCAAAGAGCTATTAAGTGTGGGGTGATCACCAGGGAACCGGCCTCAGCACCGCAGATCACACAACCTGTAATTCCTATATCTTCCCACGAAACGTAGATAAGGATACACGTACACCACCAGGGGGACCCAGTATTTCCAGTAGAGGCAACTATATAGAATATATCAATAGATTGAGTCCAAACTTTAACCCCTGGTGGAGAGTCTTCCATCAATTATCAAAAATACAGTAACGTGTGACAGACAGTCATGTGGTTTCTGGCAATAGAAGGTCACAGTGTTTGGGTGCGCAGAATGCTCCCTGACTTTCTATTATTCCTGCTGTCAGTATTCATTGGTATAGGTAGCTTTCCTGCTGGATTTTCAGCTCTCCACCTTTTGGACCCAACAGGAGCTCGCCGTCCATCCAACTGTTGATCATCAGCATTATCTTGGTGCTTAAATACTCCCATCTTCCCTGGACTGGTGCTAATGAATTATTCAGTTCATTCTACCTCTGGTTGCAAGCAGATGGCTTGCTCTCACCTGTAGTATAATTGCTCAAGCTTTGCTGAACTTCTACCTGTTTCATCTGTGGATAAGTAGTTCCTGCTTTTTCCACCGTGTGTCCTTTTTGTGTTTAGCTTTAGCATTTAATGGAGTTGACGAAGAGCTCATTCAACCCGTTCCCTATTTTGGGTCCTGGACTAGGGATACCTACTAGGGTCAGGTATCTGGCTTGGTGAGGAACCTATCTAGGGTGGTGAGGGACCCCAGAGACCAGCTGTAGGTTTGATCGGGGGTTACTGTTGTGAATACATTTGAATTAGATTCCAGTTTGGGACTCCCTCTTGTGGTCAGTGCTGGTAGTGCAGTTGACTATATAAATGGGAACCAGACAGCTGAGGAGGATTGGCAATCAGGCCATTTGGCTTGGGCCTATATAACTGAGTAGTTTCCTCCTGTTCCTTGCCGGTGCTCAATGTATCTCCTGTGTGCTAAGGACATTCTGAAACGAGCCCTTTTCACTGTGTATACCAGAACTCTTCTTAGATCAGTTGGTCTTTGTATCTCTGCTTATGGTTTCCACTTTCTTGTTATTTTGCCTGTGTGGAGTTCTTCGTGGAGTTGGATTATTCCCTGCTGGGAGTATCTGTGTACCTTACTCCATGTTCTGCTATGTATTGTGCTTTGTCATGCTTGGTACAAAATTCAGTCCATCCTCTATATCAGTGTTTTTCTTGG
The DNA here is from genome assembly GCF_048569485.1 of Anomaloglossus baeobatrachus. Classification (NCBI taxonomy): domain Eukaryota; kingdom Metazoa; phylum Chordata; class Amphibia; order Anura; family Aromobatidae; genus Anomaloglossus; species Anomaloglossus baeobatrachus. The sequence goes on along the minus strand of NC_134363.1, from coordinate 183,629,503 downwards.
ATCCCAGTAACACCAGAGTACTGATATAGCGGGGGAGAGCCTGTGTAGGCTCAGTATTTTTCCCTATCAGGCGTGCTGGTATTAGGGTTTTTATGGCTGCAGTCAGTGCTCTTTCCTATCCTTTCCTATGCAGATAGTTTGGGCCTCAACTTTGCTGAATCTGTCTTCTCTAGCTACGTATTGTGTTTTACTATTTCACCGTTCTCTTTACATGTGGGGGGCTATCTATATCTTTGGGGACTACTCCGAGGCAGATTAGCTTTTCTATATTTCTCTCTGTAATAATATTTAGTTTTTCGGCTGTGTCGAGACGACTAGGTCATCATAGGCACATCCCACGGCTACTTCTAGTTGTGTGTCAGTATTAGGTCTGCAGTCCGTTAAAGTTCCATCCAGTTTTTGCCTTTTTTCTGATCCTCCTCGGTCACTGAATCATAACAGGTCACCATTTCCCCCTTCCCTTACCTTTCAACGCTCGCTTGGTACTTCCCCATACCTTGCATGACATATACAGAGGAATTAATGAAAAAGATAGATAGCATCCATATTGGCAAGGACACCGTATTGGTGATTAGGGACATCGAGTTCCTTTTCACCAATATTATTATTTTATTTTTTTAGCAATGGTAATTGGAGTATACTAATGTATAATGTTTAATAACCATAATTTTCTTTCATTTTTAAGGGGTCCTTCATCCTGCAGCTCCAGACAACAGCTATGGGGGCGTCGTTTGCACCCTCATACGCCAACCTGTTAATGGGGGTACGGGAGAGAGACCTGGTGCTGTCCAATCAGCATGCATCCTCGGATAGTGTCTTTTTTTGGGTTCGGTACATCGATGACATATTTCTGATAAGACAAGGTTCTGTTTCATCTCTACAAGAATTCGTGCAGGTGTTAAATGCCAGTGATCGTAACATTCGCATTTCTTACCAATTCGATAGAGATATGATTGACAGCGCGATTAATTGAGATGGTCTCAACTGTAAACAAACCGATATATTCTGGAAACCAAGTTCCACCAACACACTTCTGCACGCCTCTTCTTCCCACCCAAGACCCATGATTCAGTTTATTCCCACGGGACGATTCCTTCTCCTCACAAGGATTTGTTCAATGAACTCTGACTTCAAGAAACAGGCGAGTGACCTTAAAGAGATTCTATGACCGGGGATACAGCCGGAGGATGGTAAAGCGGATACCACCACAGAGCAAAATAGTCACCACCTAAAGAGGATCAATCTAATGAGCAAGTCAGATTGATTACTAAATATCATTCTCACTTCACACTAATGAGGAAATGTTTTTGAAAACCCCAACATTACCATAGAAAAGTCTAGAAAATTAAATTACGAGAGTCATTATATTAGTGCACCCCAGTTTACTTTTCTAGATAGTTTTACCCCCCGCCATGGATGTGTTCCTTGTCGTTGATGTGTTTCTTTGTTGCGACACTTTGAGTAACTCTATTGGTTGTAAGACATATCAAATCAAACCGCATATATCCTGTATATCAAAAGCAGTAATTTATTACTCTACATGTCCATGTCTAAATATTTACACCGGACTAACCACTAGACAGCTGAAGGTGCGGATACGTGAGCATATCAGCTGGATAGCGGTGGCTGTCGACCATAACGACATATCTGCATTAACAACTATACCTAAGCATTTTTATACAGAACCATTAATGTAACAGTGCAATGTGTATGGTCAGACGTATCAATCAAATCAATGTACATATCTGGGGTGGTAATATCAGCCAACGATTAGCTCAATGGATGAGGACCCTTCACACGTTTCATCCCATGGACTCCTTGAGAATATTAGTTGTGTTCACATTCTGTGATCATTGTTGTCCACATGTGTAATTTTGCATTATTTTATTAACATTTACTCTTTTGTAGTGGCCTTGTCCTTTGCGATTATTACATCTATGTCTGGGATATGGCGGGTATGCTGCATCTTACTACGAGTGATTCTGATCAAACCTGGCGACCTGATGTCTGATATTCAATGTATGGACTCCTGTGTGCAGCTGTATATCTATACATGTGTACTGTGCTATTACACCTAAGTGTTACTGTTTGTATATACAGTATTTATATATTTGCATATGGTGACTATGTAAGGACATTTGTGTGTTTTATATACAGTATGTGTATTAATAGTGTTACGGTATACCTTAATGTACAGTATGTGCATCCAGAAGCATACACGGTTTGTTTAGCACAGTCACTTTATTTATGCACTTTATGCTACTTCATTTGCACTTTGCTATTTTATTGCAAATTTACTATTATGTGACCTTATGTCTCTTTTATTCATTGTCCTCTTTATATATAAACTATTGATTTATGCTTTTTTGCACAATCTGGGTGACACAGTCATTGCTTTAATCATGTACACATACACTTCGCGGCTTCCATGGTGAATGAATTTTCGTTTCAATGGTTCAGCCGACCCTCACACATGCGTACTCCATGTCCCTGGTCCCCCGTCTGGTCTCTGCATCAATATGTAGCCAGTGATATCGGACCATGGGATTTCTCCGCCACCAGTCGCATGTCACAGATGCTAAAGGGCTTCCTAGTGGCCCGGGTGACCCATGCGCCACTTCAAAGTGTGCGTCGACATGATTGGACGGGACACTCTTTTTAACATCCTCTACACGGTATGGACTTTATACCCTGATGAAGGCTGTGCGGCGAAACGCACGTCGGGATGGACGCCATTTCTCTGGGAGTACACTGAATTATCTATAGGTAACATGGAATATGAAAGCCTTCCCTATAATGGTAATGGATATTCATATACTTTTGTATTTCATGTTCTATCTGGTGATACAGTTTCACTCACTTGAGATTATTACCTTCATGTTCTTGTACTCCATGATTCCCTATTCGTTAGTACTATTGTGCTATCTGTATGCTGCTCCCTATCCTTTATGTTTTGATACTATATATATACTATATGGAATGTGCATTCCCTCTCTTTTGTATGTCCCATCCTCTTTCTTTCCCCAATTTTGTGGTCCCTAATAAACAAGTGATTTTATTACAGCTCAGCGTGGACTTTAGTCATTTTTCCCCTATAACTATAGTGTAAGTCATGTAGAGGTGACCCCGTGTCATCCAGAGAGCGCATTGGGAGCAATCCACTGACAATTTCCATCTGGCAGATTCTTCATGCTTATCCGCGCATGCAGAAAACACAGTTTACTGATGTGTCCTCCGTGACCTGCACATGCACAGATGGCAATAGCCAAATGACTTCTGACAGCGAGATATTAGCCGCAGCTTCCCAGGAGACTTGTAGCTTATTATGCAGAAATCTGCGGATAGTGGCAGATCCCTCGTGTCTGCACAGTGCCAGGCGGCAGGTGCAAAAGGGAATGATGAAGAGCATGCTGCGATCCCTGCACACCGCATGGTATAGATCTCATTATGGTAGAATGCGCTGCATGCTGGAGCTCTCCTGCTGATGGAAAACTGCAACTCCCAGCATATCCTGACCATGGGAGTTGTAGTTTTAAAAAATATACCAGTGGTTCTGTGAGAAGACAGAACAATGCGACAGCCTCTGTACTCAGAGTATGAATAAATAGTGTCTTGTCTGCTGGTCAAAACAGGTGCAGGGAACTATAAATCTCCGCTACTGCTCTCTGCTATCATCCTGGTAATAGAAACGTAATTGTGGACATCCTAACTAGTGATGAGCGGGCACTACCATGCTCGGGTGCTCAGTACTCGTAACTAGTGATGAGCGGGCACTACCATGCTCGGGTGCTCAGTACTGGTAACTAGTGATGAGCGGGCACTACCATGCTCGGGTGCTCTGTACTGGTGACTAGTGATGAGCGGGCACTACTATGCTCAGGTGCTCAGTACTGGTAACTAGTGATGAGCGGGCACTACCATGCTCGGGTGCTCTGTACTGGTAACTAGTGATGAGCGGGCACTACCATGCTCAGGTGTTCTGTACTCGTAACTAGTGATGAGCGGGCACTACTATGCTCGGGTGCTTTGTACTTGTAACTAGTGATGAGCGGGCACTACCATGTTTGGGTGTTCAGTACTGGTAACTAGTGATGAGCGAGCACTACCATGCTCGGATGCTCTGTACTCGTAATGAGTGATGAGCGAGCACTACCATGCTCGGGTGCTCTGTACTCGTAACCAGTGATGAGCGGGCACTACCATGCTCGGGTGCTCAGTACTCGTAACTAGTGATGAGCGGGCACTACCATGCTCGGGTGCTCGGTACTCATAACTAGTGATGAGCGGGCACTACCATGCTCGGGTGCTCGGTACTCGTAACTAGTGAGCGAGCACTACCATACTCGGGTGCTCTGTGCTCGTAACCAGTGATGAGCGGGCACTACGATGCTCGGGTGCTCGGTACTCATAACTAGTGATGAGCGGGCACTACCATGCTCGGGTGCTCGGTACTTGTAACTAGTGATGAGCGGGCACTACCATGCTCAGGTGCTCAGTACTCGTAACTAGTGATGAGCGGGCACTACCATGCTCGGGTGCTCTGTACTGGTAACTAGTGATAAGCGGGCACTACCATGCTCAGGTGCTCAGTACTCGTAACTAGTGATGAGCGGGCACTACCATGCTCGGGTGCTCTGTACTGGTAACTAGTGATAAGCGGGCACTACCATGCTCAGGTGCTCAGTACTCGTAACTAGTGATGAGCGGGCACTACCATGCTCGGGTGCTCAGTACTCGTAACTAGTGATGAGCGGGCACTACAATGCTCGGGTGCTCTGTACTCATAAGTAGTGATGAGCGAGCACTATCATTTTCGGGTGCTCAGTACTCGTAACTAGTGATGAGCGGGCACTACCATGCCCGGGTGCTCAGTACTGGTAACTAGTGATGAGCGGGCACTACCATGCTCGGGTGCTTGGTATTCATAATTACTGGTGAGCGAGCACTAAGGGGGCACTTATTACATTATAAAGGGCTCTTGGGGGTATTATTACTTTTTAGCTGGACATTGCAGCTGCATTACTAGTTTATAAAGGGCATTATTACCTTTGCGGGTGGCACTAAAGGGGCACTATTAATTTAGAAGGCATCACACGGTGCATTTTATAGGGGGGCAGTCGGGTGTATTTGGTGGCGCTCGGCCCTCTGGGAGGTTATAATCCTCTAGATCCTCCGGCACACACTAATTTTGCAGCCGTGTCTGATAAGTCGCCCATTTTTTATTTGCTTTTTATATAATCCGGGATGATTTTTTTTTGTGGGGGGGGGGGGCTTTGACCATGTTGCGTTGCAGGTGACACAAACCATTTTTTAACAATTGCATTATTTTATATATATATTTTTTTTTTATTAATAAATGCATTTTTGTTCCTGCATTTCATACCAGGGTATAAGGAGAGCCCCCAAATTACTAATGAGACACTATATTATGGCAGTGTTACTGGTGCAGATACATGGGTGCCACTGCCGCGGGGTCCCGATAGGTGAACCCCCCGTATAATTACACGGGACTCTCTTCTTCCGGCTCTATATTTAGCTGCCGCTGACCACAGACGTCTTGGGCTTTGCTCAGCATCTGGTAATATCATCATCACGTTACTTCATCCCAGGGCCACATTTTAATGACAGTCATAGCCATAGGGAGTAAGGAGCGACAGCGGACGACCGCAGAGGGGGGAATCTGCAAAAATGTGGGACAATAGTGGGCTTTATGGGTATCCTGAAGTGCAGCAAGACCTGGCTGAAAAGAAGAATTCATTGTCTGCTTTTAAGGCTTTTTTGGAGACTTTAATGTGGATGACTTATCCTTAGGATACATCTTCAATATCAGATTGTGGGGGTCCGATCCTGGGACCCCCCATGCATCTTCTTGCACTGGAAGTAACATAGCGCCGTATAATTTGCAGTGGATGTGATTGGTACTGCAGCTTCCTCCTATTCACTTGCATCGATGAAAAGCTGCAGTACCAATCATGGCCACTATAACCCTTACAGCGCTGTCCGTGAGTGCAGTAATCAGCCGGTCCGTGAGTGCAGTAATCAGCCGATCCGTGAGGTGTCGGTAGTCGGACCCCTTGGTGATCGATATTCCAGATAATGGCTGTAAAATAAGGGGGAATGCTCTTGATTTTTACAGCGATGTCCGGTCTGACCACAGGTCTCCTGACTCATAGGCAAACAAAAGGGTGTAAATTCGGGTCGGGAGAATGTTATGATTGAGTGACCGAGGAGGATCAAAAATGCAGAAACCCAAAAAGTAACCAGAGTGGTTGGAACCTTAACGGACTGCAGACCTAATCCTTACACACAACTAGAAGTAGCCGTGGGACGAGCCTACGATGAACTAGTCGTCTCGACACAGCCGGAGAACTAAATATTCTCACAGATATAGATATAAGAAAGCTAATCTGCCTCGGAGCAATCCCCAAAGATATAGCTAGCCCCCCACATTGAAAGACTATGGTGATATAGGAAAACACAATACAAAGCCAGAAAACAGATTCAGCAAAGATGAGGCCCAAACTATCTTTATACGAAAGGATAGGAAAGAGCAACTGTCTGCAGCCGTAATAACCCTAATAAATCTCAGCACGCCTGATATGAAAAGACCCTGAGCCCACACAGGCTCTCCCCAACTATATCAGTACTCTGATGTTACGGAGATCCAAAAACACTAATATAGATGAGGGACTGAATTTCATACCAAGCATGACAAAACACCATACATAGCAGAATCATGGAGCTAAGCATACAGACACTCCCAGCAGGGAATGATCCAATTCCACCAAGAACTCCACACAGACAAAATAAAAATCAAGCAATAGTATCAAAGCAGAAAAAAACACCAAGAAAATGGAAACAATAAACAGAGGTACAAAGGCCAACTTATCTCAGAGGAGTTCTGGTAGAGAGAAGGGCTGGTTTCAGAATGTCCTTAACACACAGGAGATCCATTGAGCACCGGCAAGTAACAGGATAAAACTACTCAGTTATATAGGCCCAATCTGAAAGGCCTGATTGCCTGTCCTCCACAGGTGTGAGGCTCTCATTCCACAAGTCAACTGCACTGCCAGCACTGACCACAAGAGGGAGCCCCAAACTGGAAAATGTATTTACAACAGGAGATCCTCGGTCAGTCCAGGTATTGGGGTCTGTCTATACTCAGCCTTATTCTGTACATAGAAGCGGACACAGTTATATCAGTCCAAGAGACGAGCTAAACCCATCCTCAGCGGCTGCACAGATCTCGCTGAGGCTTTGGTACAATGTATCAGTCCGGGCTTTTCTTGTCTACATTAGATACGATATCCATTTCTTAGCTACATACAGGTTTCACTGATTCTGGATGGAAACCTGATTTTGGATTTTTGATACTTTTATTATCTTTTTAATTTGACAAATGTCTGAACAGATTGCAAAGACCGGTCTCCAGTTTCATCCTGGCAGACATTTAATCCTGTGATGAGCTGTACATTGCAGATACCATCCTGACCCCGATATTAGGAAAATCTTCACACCCCAAACAAAACCCAGCAGCTGACAGCCCCAAGCTCAAATTACATCTTCATTAACACTCCTGAGAGGCGCGATGCCAAGAGAAACCCAATCGGCTGATACCACGAGACGCCTGCGGGGACCTTGTGGCGTCCGGACCTCGACAGGTCAGACAGGGGGAGCGGCACAATACTGGTGGTATTAATGTTATGGCAGATCAGTCTGTATACAGATAATGTAATATCAGCCACCCCTGAAATAATTGCGGTAGAATCTTCCCCGCACTCGCCAGCTCGAGTCTCCCCTCCCCCCGCACTCGCCAGCTCGAGTTTTCCCCTCCCGTACTCGCCAGCTCGAGTCTCCTCCCCCGCACTCGCTAACTCGAGTCTCCTCCCCCGCACTCGCTAACTCGAGTCTTCCCCCCCTGCACTCGCCAGCTCGAGTCTCCCCCCCCGCATTCGCCAACTCGAGTTTTCCCCCCCGTACTCGCCAGCTCGGCACTGACCTGACACTACACAATTAACTCAATGGGAGATTTAATTTAAGACAACGACAGAGAAGACAACAGCAGCACAAATACTGGATTATTTCTCTTCATTAGCTACAATACTTAATCCTTCCCAGCAGCGCACCGAAGCCGGGAAGGAGGCAGAAGGCGCCGCAGGAGCCAGGGAGGAGGCAGAAGGCGCCGCAGGAGCCAGGGAGGAGGCAGAAGGTGGCGCAGGAGCCAGGGAGGAGGCAGAAGGCGCCGCAGGAGAGGAATATCAATGACTTATGTGGACTTTACAAAATGTACAATGACTTATCTACAGAACGGGCAAAATGAACAAATCCTCTACAGAAGTGGAAGCTATAGCCTACAAGCACCAAACCCTAAATGTATACCCCTCTCCTATTCCCACGGCTCCATATGCTCATCAGAATAGTTTGTAGGCCCCCTCATGTGCCAGGGATGGTGGTCGTCACCTCCTGTACCCTCCTAGACCTACAGACATTAGTTCGACTCAGTTGTCGCTTCCCCTCACCCACTCTTATAGCGTATACAAAATATATGAATCCGGGGGGGGGGGCGACACTGAGCATCGGCTCAGACAGTAAAGAACAAATTTCTGCACCCCTTGACATTGTGGCATTGTGGGAGGAAATGTAGGAATTGTAGCACGTCATATGAGCCCCCTCCTGCTCGTTCTGTCTCTGCAGGGTGGGCGCTGCCATAATGAACTTTGCAAAAGGATGTCCCACAATGCAATAATATCCATGAACCTGATGAATGTGCATCGTTTAATGCTGCTTGTTCAGGGTCTATACTGTGGTGAAAGATGCATGCAGCACTGGATGTGACTAGAGTATAATGTAGGCTATAGCCTGACAAAAAAAAAAAACTAAATAAAAAAAAAAAAAAGATGCAATTTTTGTAAACCTACGCTTCAGATTTCAATTTAAAGGGGTTGTTCGGTATTAGAAAAACATGGCTGCCTTTTTTTCAGCTTCCCCCGATCATAGGTTGTGTCTGATATTACAATTCGGTGTCATTAAAGTGAATGGAGCGGAGCTGGAATAAAACACACAACCAATTGGTCAGGGGTGGTGCTGTTTGTGAAAGAAGGCAGACCTGCTTTTCCAATGGAAAACCCCTTTAACCTTCAACACTTTGCTTTTGGGATTTAAAGGGGTTGTACTCAGAAAATGTGGCAGAACCAGATTTCGCTGAAGGAAAAACTGATGTCTGTGTAAGGCCCTGTGCGCACTTGCCGGTTATTGCTGCGGATTTGCTGCATGTTATGTTCATAACATCTCTGCAGTGATTCACCAGCGAATCCAATGGGAAAAAAAAAATGCTGTGTGCACTATGCGGATTTTGACAGCTGCATGTTTTGATGTGGGATTCCCGCAGCAAAAACAATTGCATGTCACTTCTTTTCCGCACGTCGCTGCGGGATTTCACTCCATTGACTGCCATGTAATCGTGAAATACCGCAGGGAATAACGCAGGCAGCAAATTTTCATTGTGTTTTCCTGCGTTATTCCCTGCGGTATTTCGCAGTTTCGGGACATAATGTTCATCGCTGCCTGCGGTTTGCAGGGAAGTGATGTCATTATAACAGGAAGAGGAAGCGGAGCAGAGTAATCACACAGATCACAGACACAGACATAGAACACACACAGACATATAGAATACACATACAAATAAAACGGACATATAGAGAAAAGAAAAAAAAAAAACACGTGTGCTCCGCCGTATTTTTATCGTCCAGTCGAGGTAAGCACACAGCGGCGGCCCGGTTTTCTCAGGCTGGGGAAGACGGGGGGCAGGGTTAATGTCCCCCCTCCCTCCCGCAGCCGAGAATATCAGCCCGCAGCTGCCCCGGGACTGTCGCACCCATTATGCGTCAGTCCCGGAGTGTCCCCGGCTCTTCCTGCTGTCGTGATGCGGTGGCAATGACGGTAATATTAGGAGTTAATGGCGGCGGATCGCCGCCACTAAGTCCAGGCTTGATCATGGCAGCGTCTATGTGACAGCTGACATGATCAACCCATTAGTAAAGTGAAAAAACACACACACCGAAAAATCCCTTATTTTAAATAAAACACAAAAAAGCCCCTGTTTCACCCCTTTATTAACCCCCACGAAACACACAGCTCCGGCGTAATTCACGTCCTGCGATGCTTGCATCCAGCTGCGACTGACACACTGTACTGAATGCAGCCTCGCAACGAGACAGACAGCAGAGGTAACCACAGGTCATTTCCCACAGCCGGTAATGTGAACACACTACCGAACGTGAGAAATGCAGCGGACTCAATCCCTCTATCTATTCTTCTGTCTATTTATCTATCTACTTTCTATCTCAGAAGGAAATTACTTTTTTTTTTTTTTTCCTTCAAATGTGCTTTATTGCATTAAAACACATGTACCAACCCGCACGCGGTAAAACCGCAGCAAATCGCATGCGGTTTGCCGCGTTTTTTTTTTTTTTTTACCGCGGGTGCGGTAATCTTTCAGATCCTGCGGAATTCTCTTAAGAAAATTCCGTTTTCCAGTGCGCACAGGGCCTTATGCAAGGACAGATGTCAAGGAGTCCGCTCCATGTAGTAGAGGTAAATGTGACGTCCCGAGTGTGAGACCCCCATCCCTCTATGAAGACATTATTTATCCAAGAAAACTTGACACTTATAATTTATTATCGTACACTCAGTCACATTACAAAAAACAATCCTATGAAATAAGTGCAGGAAGTGACACCGAGCACTCCCGCACGCCGTAAAAAGGTACAAATAAAAAAATCTACACGAACGGTAAACGCCATTATCCACGGGATGGATCCTAGAAAAGTCTCCGGAGTATGAAAACTGCAGATACAAAACTGAACACGTGCGTCCTCCAACCACCACCATCGGCCTGTGCAAAGTGAAACGCGCCGATCGCCCCGTCCTGCTGCCTCACTTCTTAGCATTCTCCACCTCAATACTCGCCAGAGCCAAAACTTTGTCTCCTGATCCTGCAACACAAAAAGAACGACGACAATCAGGGGTTAAATGGTTAAAATTAAAAAAAATGTCCTTTTTCGCCATCATTTGAAACTTTAATTTAACTGGGGCAACACAGGACTAAACAATAATCTATGTGTTATGACATACCTAATCCATCCGACACCTTCTGAAACTGGCTGAGGGCCGCGCCTGCATTCTCTGCTAAGAAAGCTTCATCCTCCGGAGTCAGCTAAACACAAACAGGAAAATCAGGAAACCAGCTCTAAAATTTAAAGCGTACCAATCCGAAATCCCAGAACACACAGAGCGTCTTTATAGACATTACATAAAGTTCTGTCTGCAGCCACCACTAGGGGGAGCTCCCTGTATACAGAGATACATGAGAAGATCCTGTCTGCAGCCACCACTAGGGGGAGCTCCCTGTATACAGAAATACATGAGAAGATCCTGTCTGCAGCCACCACTAGGGGGAGCTCCCGGTATACAGATACATGATAAGAGCCTGTCTGCAGCCACCACTAGGGGGAGCTCCCTGTATACAGAGATACATGATAAGATCCTGTCTGCAGCCACCACTAGGGGGAGCTCCCTGTATACAGAGATACATGATAAGATCCTGTCTGCAGCCACCACTAGGGGGAACTCCCTGTATACAGAGATACATGATAAGATCCTGTCTGCAGTCACCACTAGGGGGAACTCCCTGTATACAGAGATACATGATAAGATCCTGTCTGCAGTCACCACTAGGGGGAGCTCCCTGTATACAGAGATACATGATAAGATCCTGTCTGCAGCCACCACTAGGGGGAGCTCCCTGTATACAGAGATACATGAGAAGATCCTGTCTGCAGTCACCACTAGGGGGAACTCCCTGTATACAGAGATACATGAGAAGATCCTGTCTGCAGTCACCACTAGGGGGAACTCCCTGTATACAGAGATACATGAGAAGATCCTGTCTGCAGTCACCACTAGGGGGAACTCCCTGTATACAGAGATACATGAGAAGATCCTGTCTGCAGTCACCACTAGGGGGAGCTCCCTGTATACAGAGATACATGAGAAGATCCTGTCTGCAGTCACCACTAGGGGGAACTCCCTGTATACAGAGATACATGAGAAGATCCTGTCTGCAGTCACCACTAGAGGGAGCTCCCTGTATACAGAGATACATGAGAAGATCCTGTCTGCAGTCACCACTAGGGGGAACTCCCTGTATACAGAGATACATGAGAAGATCCTGTCTGCAGTCACCACTAGAGGGAGCTCCCTGTATACAGAGATACATGAGAAGATCCTGTCTGCAGTCACCACTAGGGGGAGCTCCCTGTATACAGAGATACATGATAAGATCCTGTCTGCAGTCACCACTAGAGGGAGCTCCCTGTATACAGAGATACATGAGAAGATCCTGTCTGCAGTCACCACTAGGGGGAGCTCCCTGTATACAGAGATACATGATAAGATCCTGTCTGCAGTCACCACTAGGGGAAGCTCCCTGTATACAGAGATACATGATAAGATCCTGTCTGCAGTCACCACTAGGGGGAGCTCCCTGTATACAGAGATACATGATAAGATCCTGTCTGCAGTCACCACTAGGGGGAACTCCCTGTATACAGAGATACATGAGAAGATCCTGTCTGCAGTCACCACTAGAGGGAGCTCCCTGTATACAGAGATACATGAGAAGATCCTGTCTGCAGTCACCACTAGGGGGAACTCCCTGTATACAGAGATACATGAGAAGATCCTGTCTGCAGTCACCACTAGAGGGAGCTCCCTGTATACAGAGATACATGAGAAGATCCTGTCTGCAGTCACCACTAGGGGGAGCTCCCTGTATACAGAGATACATGATAAGATCCTGTCTGCAGTCACCACTAGGGGAAGCTCCCTGTATACAGAGATACATGATAAGATCCTGTCTGCAGTCACCACTAGGGGGAGCTCCCTGTATACAGAGATACATGATAAGATCCTGTCTGCAGTCACCACTAGGGGGAGCTCCCTGTATACAGAGATACATGATAAGATCCTGTCTGCAGTCACCACTAGGGGGAGCTCCCTGTATACAGAGATACATGATAAGATCCTGTCTGCAGTCACCACTAGGGGGAGCTCCCTGTATGCAGAGATACATGATAAGATCCTGTCTGCAGACACCACTAGGGGGAGCTCCCTGTATACAGAGATACATGATAAGATCCTGTCTGCAGCCACCACTAGGGGGAGCTCCCTGTATACAGACATACATGATAAGATCCTGTCTGCAGCCACCACTAGGGGGAGCTCCCTGTATACAGAGATACATGATAAGATCCTGTCTGCAGACACCACTAGGGGGAGCTCCCTGTATACAGAGATACATGATAAGATCCTGTCTGCAGCCACCACTAGGGGGAGCTCCCTGTATACAGACATACATGATAAGATCCTGTCTGCAGCCACCACTAGGGGGAGCTCCCTGTATAAAGTAAAAGTCTTTTCCAGGATGATGGACATAATTAATGGTTGTGGATTGTATGGACGTCACCTTCTCTCCCAGTTTCCGCAGTGCGGTGAGGATTTCTCCCTTCTGCTGTGTGTAAACATCTCGGGCTAATTTTCCCACCATTAGATCTCGATCCATCTATAAAATGAGACAAACATTAATAGAATGAGGTCTTGTTACATTGTTTCCAAAAATTGCTACAAAGCCGTGAGAAAGCCCCGTGGCCAGTTTTCTACCAGTTTGGCCGTAATTATGAAGAAAATTAAAATTCTGGCTCACCTCGGAGAGCCGCGTCCTCAGCTGCCCCGGCTGCTTCTTGGCAAACATCCGGATAACCTCGGGGGTCTTGAACGCTTGGCTGATGGCTGCTTGAATGGCCTCAAAGACAAAAGAGGGGGAATATATCAAAGTATACATAGTATCAAAAATAATATTAGGGAGTGATACAAGTGACAGCCGGGCAGGAGGTATCCTGGTAACAACTTAAGAAAAGGGGCAACGGTTCCACATCAGAGACGTCTCCTCGGGCCAGACATTTCTTCCCGGTTGATGGTACTGAATGGCAATGTTCTCGGCAGCACATACTGGTCACACAGGACAAGGTGCTGCCAAAAATGAAGATTTTTAAGCAATCTTAAAAACCATTTTGTAACGCCCGGGGATGCTAAAGCGGCGAGCTGGAGTGGACCCACCGGACCACAGAGAGACCCCGCGCCTACCCTACCATGGGATAAAGGCCGGGACTGTGGCAGCTGAACCCCAGGGCAGGGTCGTCTGCACAGCACAGGCTGAGTCAGGACGGACAGGCAGAGTCTCTAGCACCGCCAAGGGTTGACGGACCTACAGAGTCTATAGTACCAACAGGGTAGGCAGGATAGGTTACAGGTACCAAAAGGACAGGGCAGGCTGATAGCCAGGTATGGGTAGGACTGGAACCAGATGCCAACAGGCAGGACGGGCTGGGACCAGGTACAGGGCGGGACTGGAACCAGATGCCAACAGGCAGGACGGGCTGGGACCAGGTACAGGGCGGGACTGGAACCAGGTGCCAATAGGCAGGACAGGCTGGGACCAGGTACAGGGCGGGACTGGAACCAGGTGCCAATAGGCAGGACGGGCTGGGACCAGGTGCAGGACGGGACTGGAACCAGGTGCCAATAGGCAGGACGGGCTGGGACCAGGTACAGGACGGGACTGGAACCAGGTGCCAATAGGCAGGACGGGCTGGGACCAGGTACAGGGCGGGACTGGAACCAGGTACCAATAGGCAGGACAGGCTGGGACCAGGTACAGGGCGGGACTGGAACCAGGTGCCAATAGGCAGGACGGGCTGGGACCAGGTACAGGGCGGGACTGGAACCAGGTGCCAATAGGCAGGACGGGCTGGGACCAGGTACAGGGCGGGACTGGAACCAGGTGCCAATAGGCAGGACGGGCTGGGACCAGGTACAGGGTGGGACTGGAACCAGGTGCCAATAGGCAGGACGGGCTGGGACCAGGTACAGGACGGGACTGGAACCAGATGCCAATAGGTAGGACGGGCTGGGACCAGGTACAGGACGGGACTGGAACCAGATGCCAATAGGCAGGACAGGCTGGGACCAGGTACAGGACGGGACTGGAACCAGATGCCAATAGGTAGGACGGGCTGGGATCAGGTACAGGACGGGACTGGAACCAGATGCCAATAGGCAGGACAGGCTGGGACCAGGTACAGGACGGGACTGGAACCAGATGCCAATAGGTAGGACGGGCTGGGATCAGGTACAGGACAGGTCTGGAACCAGATGCCAATAGGCAGGAGGGGCTGGGACCAGGTACAGGGCGGGACTGGAACCAGGTGCCAATAGGCAGGACGGGCTGGGACCAGGTACAGGGCGGGACTGGAACCAGGTGCCAATAGGCAGGACGGGCTGGGACCAGGTACAGGGCGGGACTGGAACCAGGTGCCAATAGGCAGGACGGGCTGGGACCAGGTACAGGGCGGGACTGGAACCAGATGCCAATAGGCAGGACGGGCTGGGACCAGGTACAGGGCAGGACTGGAACCAGATGCCAATAGGCAGGAGGGGCTGGGACCAGGTACAGGACAGGTCTGGAACCAGATGCCAATAGGCAGGAGGGGCTGGGACCAGGTACAGGTAGGACTGGAACCAGATGCCAATAGCAGGACGACCTAGGACCAGGTAGAGGGAAGGATAGAACAAGATGGACAGGACGGGTGACCTGACAACTAGCTAAACAGAACTCAACTGACTAGGAACAGATGGTGTTGAGCAGGCACCTCCCCTAGTGGAAGTGTGCCTTATAAATACCCAGTGCCTCTAAGCAATAGGCTGAGAGGCACTTCCTACGATTGGCATGCTGGCCCTTTAAGAGAGGGCAGCGGCGCATGCACACTCCCTAGGAGCGCTCCCGAAGGTCCTGTGACACATGCACAGACTCTGGGAGGGGTAAAGAGGAGGCGCCCACGTGGAGGAGAGCAGGGATGCCGAGCAGCATAGAGGGAGCCGGCCGCGGCGGTGAGGGACAGCGCGTCCCTGCAGGAGGGGAGAACGAAGAGTGCAGGGACACAGCGCTACACATTGTGCCTGACGAGACCGCTTAGACTTTGTGATTAATGGGAAACGAGCATTCCTGGGAAAGGAATCGTTCGGTGTGAGTCCAGCCTATGGAGGCGGCTGTGATCACAACTAAAGTGACAGCACATCAAGCAATGAGCCTCACTGTATGATCGGACGTTGGATTAACCTGAACTAACAGTGTGATGGATGACCCCGAGGCTTCTAGTCCGGGTCAGGAGCCCGGGGATTGCAGCCATAACCCCATGGTGTGAATGTTCCTCACCAGCTGCATCCCGCCGAGCTCGTCCACCAGCGTCATGTTCCCGGCAATGATCTTCTGCAGAGAGTCGTTGAACTCACTCAGCTGCTCCAGCGTCTCTTTCTTCGTCTCCTCATATTCGTCAGCGTCCAGCTCCTCTCTAGAAGGAAAGTGAGGATACTACTCCGCGGCAGCGATGGCTGTCATCGCCCTGACATCAGATAACACCAGCAGAATACCTGCACTCCTCCAGGTCCTGGAGCTGCTGCATCAGACGGTCCAGCTGCTCCTCCAAGTTCTGCCGGAGTTTGCTGGTCTCGCTCTTCCCTCTCGACGCCATCTTGTCACTGTCAACAAAAATTATATTCTGGATCTTGCAAAGGATAAGGTACAAAGTTATATGGGAAGTAAACATTAGAGGACGGCATCTGCATCGCTCTGCAGAGATCACGGCACTGGATGTCCAGGCTCCGGTGCAGACCAATGTGGCCGCATACGACAGGTGCTGGGACTGCCATATTCTGATGAGACAAGTGCTGCCGTCTTTGGAGGAACAACACCGAGGAAGGAGAAGCCGGCGGCGTGTGAGGAGAGAGGAGGCGCTCCGGGCTGGTGATGAGCAGCATGTGATGATGGAGGATCGCTGCCTGAGGCTGCAATTCTATCAGCTGATTACGGGGAGACATTCATTTCTAGGTCAATATGTTATTACATATAAAGGCACTGCAGCCGCTCTAGGACGGTACATTATCTGGACAGAAAACACGTGACAGAGCAACGTGCGAGGTCCCCAGAGCACACAGCAGGCATGGCGCGAGGGTCCCCAGAGCGCACAGCAGGCACGGCGCGAGGGTCCCCAGAGCGCACAGCAGGCACGGCGCGAGGGTCCCCAGAGCGCACAGCAGGCACGGCGCGAGGGTCCCCAGAGCGCACAGCAGGCACGGCGCGAGGGTCCCCAGAGCGCACAGCAGGCACGGCGCGAGGGTCCCCCAGACTGCACAGCAGGCACGGCGCGAGGGTCCCCCAGACTGCACAGCAGGCACGGCGCGAGGGTCCCCAGAGTGCACAGCAGGCACGGCGCGAGGGTCCCCAGAGTGCACAGCAGGCACGGCGCGAGGGTCCCCAGAGTGCACAGCAGGCACGGCGCGAGGGTCCCCAGAGTGCACAGCAGGCACGGCGCGAGGGTCCCCAGAGTGCACAGCAGGCACGGCGCGAGGGTCCCCAGAGTGCACAGCAGGCACGGCGCGAGGGTCCCCAGAGTGCACAGCAGGCACGGCGCGAGGGTCCCCAGAGTGCACAGCAGGCACGGCGCGAGGGTCCCCAGAGTGCACAGCAGGCACGGCGCGAGGGTCCCCAGAGTGCACAGCAGGCACGGCGCGAGGGTCCCCAGAGTGCACAGCAGGCACGGCGCGAGGGTCCCCAGAGTGCACAGCAGGCACGGCGCGAGGGTCCCCAGAGTGCACAGCAGGCACGGCGCGAGGGTCCCCAGAGTGCACAGCAGGCACGGCGCGAGGGTCACCCAGACTGTACAGCAGGCACGGCGCGAGGGTCACCCAGACTGTACAGCAGGCGCGGCGCGAGGGTCACCCAGACTGTACAGCAGGCACAGCACGAGGGTCCCCAGAGCATATAGTGGGCACAGTTCGAGAGTCTCCAAAGTGTACAGCAGGCATGCTACAAGGGTCCCCGGACCATACAGTGGGCAGGGTGAAAGGGTCTCTGGACCGTACAACAAGCACAGCGTATGAGTTCCCGGACCGTACAGCCAGCAGGCAGAGCACGAGGGTCCGTGGACTGTACAGTGCGCAGGACATGTAACATACCTGACACTCATATGGAAAGTATCAGTAAGAGACGTTCAGCACCGGTCATGGAGGTCTCCCCAGATGTGACACTTGTGGCCATTCTGCACCATCAGGCCAGGTCTACAAGGTGAAAAGTGTCACTACAGACGCAGTCACAGCGCCGGGCAGGTCACAGTGCCAGGGGCAAAGCGCCAGGATGGGGGGGGGGGTGTCACAGTGCCAGGGGCAAAGCGCCAGGATGGGGGTCACAGTGCCAGGGGCAAAGCGCCAGGATGGGGGTCACAGTGCCAGGGGCAAAGCGCCAGGATGGGGGTCACAGTGCCAGGGGCAAAGCGCCAGGATGGGGGTCACAGTGCCAGGGGCAAAGCGCCAGGATGGGGGTCACAGTGCCAGGGGCAAAGCGCCAGGATGGGGGTCACAGTGCCAGGGGCAAAGCGCCAGGATGGGGGTCACAGTGCCAGGGGCAAAGCGCCAGGATGGGGGTCACAGTGCCAGGGGCAAAGCGCCAGGATGGGGGGTCACAGTGCCAGGGGCAAAGCGCCAGGATGGGGGGTCACAGTGCCAGGGGCAAAGCGCCAGGATGGGGGGTCACAGTGCCAGGGGCAAGGCGCCAGGATGGGGGTCACAGTGCCAGGGGCAAGGCGCCAGGATGGGGGTCACAGTGCCAGGGGCAAGGCGCCAGGATGGGGGTCACAGTGCCAGGGGCAAGGCGCCAGGATGGGGGTCACAGTGCCAGGGGCAAGGCGCCAGGATGGGGGTCACAGTGCCAGGGGCAAGGCGCCAGGATGGGGGTCACAGTGCCAGGGGCAAGGCGCCAGGATGGGGGTCACAGTGCCAGGGGCAAGGCGCCAGGATGGGGGTCACAGTGCCAGGGGCAAGGCGCCAGGATGGGGGTCACAGTGCCAGGGGCAAAGCGCCAGGATGGGGGTCACAGTGCCAGGGGCAAAGCGCCAGGATGGGGGTCACAGTGCCAGGGGCAAGGCGCCAGGATGGGGGTCACAGTGCCAGGGGCAAGGCGCCAGGATGGGGGTCACAGTGCCAGGGGCAAGGCGCCAGGATGGGGGTCACAGTGCCAGGGGCAAGGCGCCAGGATGGGGGTCACAGTGCCAGGGGCAAGGCGCCAGGATGGGGGTCACAGTGCCAGGGGCAAGGCGCCAGGATGGGGGTCACAGTGCCAGGGGCAAAGCGCCAGGATGGGGGTCACAGTGCCAGGGGCAAAGCGCCAGGATGGGGGTCACAGTGCCAGGGGCAAAGCGCCAGGATGGGGGTCACAGTGCCAGGGGCAAGGCGCCAGGATGGGGGTCACAGTGCCAGGGGCAAGGCGCCAGGATGGGGGTCACAGTGCCAGGGGCAAAGCGCCAGGATGGGGGTCACAGTGCCAGGGGCAAAGCGCCAGGATGGGGGTCACAGTGCCAGGGGCAAAGCACCAGGATGGGGGTCACAGTGCCAGGGGCAAAGCACCAGGATGAGGGTCACAGTGCCAGGGGCAAAGCGCCAGGTTGGGAGTCACAGTGCCAGGATCACAGCGCCGGGGGGGTGGGTGGGGGTTTACAGTGCCAGGGTCACAGCACCGGGCGGGTCACAGTGCCAGAGTCACAGCGCCGGGGGGGGGGTGTTTACAGCGCCGGGCGGGTCACAGCGCCGGGGGGGGGGGGGGGTTACAGCGCCAGGTGAGTCACAGTGCCAGGGTCACAGCGCCGGGGGCGGGGGTTACAGCGCCAGGTGAGTCACAGTGCCAGGGTCACAGCGCCGGGGGGGGGGGGGGGCTTGGGTGTGTTTACAGCGCCAGGCGGATCACAGTGCCGGGGTCACAGCGCCGGGCGGGTACAGCGCCAGGTGAGTCACAGTGCCGGGGGGGGGGGGGGTGTAGTGGGCAGGGTGAAAGGGTCTCTGGACCGTACAACAGGCACAGCGTATGAGTTCCCGGACCGTACAGTCAGCAGACACAGCACGAGGGTCCGTGGACTGTACAGTGCGCAGGACATGTAACATACCTGACACTCATATGGAAAGTATCAGTGAGAGACGTTCAGCACCGGTCATGGAGGTCTCCCCAGATGTGACACTTGTGGCCGTTCTGCACCATCAGGCCAGGTCTACAAGGTGAAAAGTGTCACTACAGACGCAGTCACAGCGCCGGGCAGGTCACAGTGCCAGGGTCAAAGCGCCAGGAGAGGGGGGGGGGGGGGTCACAGTGCCAGGGGCAAAGCGCCAGGCTGGGGGTCACAGTGCCAGGGGCAAAGCGCCAGGATGGGGGGGTCACAGTGCCAGGGGCAAAGCGCCAGGATGGGGGGGGTCACAGTGCCAGGGGCAAAGCGCCAGGATGGGGGGGGTCACAGTGCCAGGGGCAAAGCGCCAGGACGGGGGGGTCACAGTGCCAGGGGCAAAGCGCCAGGACGGGGGGGTCACAGTGCCAGGGGCAAAGCGCCAGGATGGGGGGGTCACAGTGCCAGGGGCAAAGCGCCAGGATGGGGGGGGTCACAGTGCCAGGGGCAAAGCGCCAGGATGGGGGGGGTCACAGTGCCAGGGGCAAAGCGCCAGGATGGGGGGGTCACAGTGCCAGGGGCAAAGCGCCAGGATGGGGGGGTCACAGTGCCAGGGGCAAAGCGCCAGGATGGGGGGGTCACAGTGCCAGGGGCAAAGCGCCAGGATGGGGGGGTCACAGTGCCAGGGGCAAAGCGCCAGGATGGGGGTCACAGTGCCAGGGGCAAAGCGCCAGGATGGGGGTCACAGTGCCAGGGGCAAAGCGCCAGGATGGGGGTCACAGTGCCAGGGGCAAAGCGCCAGGATGGGGGTCACAGTGCCAGGGGCAAAGCGCCAGGATGGGGGTCACAGTGCCAGGGGCAAAGCGAAAGGATGGGGGTCACAGTGCCAGGGGCAAAGCGCCAGGATGGGGGTCACAGTGCCAGGGGCAAAGCGCCGGGGGGTGTTTACAGCGCCAGGCGGGTCACAGTGCCGGGGTCACAGCGCCGGGGTCTGGGGTTACAGCGCCGGGCGGGTGGGTGGATGGGTGGGGGTTTACAGTGCCAGGGTCACAGCGCCGGGGGGGGGGTTACAGCGCCAGGTGAGTCACAGTACCAGGGTCACAGCGTCGGGGGGGGGGGCTTGGGTGTGTTTACAGCGCCGGGCGGGTCACAGCGCCGGGGTCACAGCGCCGGGGTCGGGGGTTACAGTGCCGGGCGGGTCACATGCTGCATTTTACAGTCCAGATGAAGCAGATGAGTATCAGCCTCAGCCCAGCAATGTCTGGGGTGAATGTTCCCACTCATTTTCTGGGGCGTCTTATATTCAAGAACTAAACAAATGGCCCCGAACATTTTTGTACATTTCTGCAATAACGAACTCATTAAAACAAAACATACAAATCAGCGCAGAAATACGGGCGGATTTTCGGTGCAGAAATTTGCAAATTACAATTTAGAAATCGCTGTGGAGACCGCGCCTGATCTCAGTCAACCTGAAATCCGCAGATTGTCTTGTATATTTTGTAAAGTGCAGCCCAGAATCCGTGTATGATGGAGGCAGGACACAGCAGCGCCACACACCGTGCTCTGCCCCTCCCGCCCTCACACTGCAGCCTGCAGTCACCGTCCTCCGGGCGCGGGGTGACACCGGAGTCACCCGAGCACCGCCGCCGCCTCTCCACCCTGCAGGGCACACACTGCGCCGCCACATTGCTGCTCCCTACCTGGCTCCACAGCTGGCTTCACTAAGGTGAGCGCATCCTGATGACGTCACGGGAGGGTAACCAATGGACGAGCACGGCGTAGCATTCACCCAATGAGAAGATACTTTCTTTTCTTGTGCAGCGCTTAATATCTTCCCCCACGTGGACGGTGAGTACAGGACATGTAGTGTTCGGGGGGCTCTGGTGGCGGATGTTGTGTGTTCCTGCTTCACAGGTGGAGCAGCCTGCAGTGCAGCTTCATGACAGGACAGTGCAGGCTCCGGTCACTGCCTGTATTCCTGCTCTTCACCTGATTTACTCCCAACTTTGAGGAAATTGGCATCTGTCCAGTGTTGCGCCCCCCAGCCTCCCCCACCTGGCCTCAACAACTGGCTTGACTTCCCAAACCTCGCCTCCACTCCTGACCTTACCTCCCCTCCCACACCTGGCCTCCACTCCTGACCTTACCTCCTCTCCCACACCTGGCCTCCACTCCTGACCTCGCCTCCTCTCCCACACCTGGCCTCCACTCCTGACCTCGCCTCCTCTCCCACACCTGGCCTCCACTCCTGACCTCGCCTCCTCTCCCACACCTGGCCTCCTCTCCCACACTGACCTCCACTCCTGGTCTGGCCTCCTCTCCCACACCTGGCCTCCGCTCCTGACCTCGCCTCCTCTCCCACACCTGGCCTCCGCTCCTGACCTCGCCTCCTCTCCCACACCTGGCCTCCACTCCTGACCTCGCCTCCGCTCCCACACCTGGCCTCCTCTCCCACACCTGGCCTCCTCTCCCACACCTGGCCTCCGCTCCTGACCTCGCCTCCTCTCCCACACCTGGCCTCCACTCCTGACCTCGCGTCCTCTCCCACACCTGGCCTCTGCTCCTGACCTCGCCTCCTCTCCCACACCTGGCCTCCTCTCCCACACTGACCTCCACTCCTGGTCTGGCCTCCCGCACCCGACCTCCACTCCTGGTCTGGCCTCCCGCACCCGACCTCCACTCCTGGTCTGGCCTCCCGCACCCGACCTCCACTCCTGGTCTGGCCTCCCGCACCCGACCTCCACTCCTGGTCTGGCCTCCCGCACCCGACCTCCACTCCTGGTCTGGCCTCCCGCACCCGACCTCCACTCCTGGTCTGGCCTCCCGCACCCGACCTCCACTCCTGGTCTGGCCTCCCGCACCCGACCTCCACTCCTGGTCTGGCCTCCCGCACCCGACCTCCACTCCTGGTCTGGCCTCCCGCACCCGACCTCCACTCCTGGTCTGGCCTCCCGCACCCGACCTCCACTCCTGGTCTGGCCTCCCGCACCCGACCTCCACTCCTGGTCTGGCCTCCCGCACCCGACCTCCAATCCTGGTCTGGCCTCCCGCACCCGACCTCCACTCCTGGTCTGGCCTCCCGCACCCGACCTCCACTCCTGGTCTGGCCTCCCGCACCCGACCTCCACTCCTGGTCTGGCCTCCCGCACCCGACCTCCACTCCTGGTCTGGCCTCCCGCACCCCACCTCCACTCCTGGTCTGGCCTCCCGCACCCCACCTCCACTCCTGGTCTGGCCTCCCGCACCCGACCTCCACTCCTGGTCTGGCCTCCCGCACCCGACCTCCACTCCTGGTCTGGCCTCCCGCACCCGACCTCCACTCCTGGTCTGGCCTCCCGCACCCGACCTCCACTCCTGGTCTGGCCTCCCGCACCCGACCTCCACTCCTGGTCTGGCCTCCCGCACCCCACCTCCACTCCTGGTCTGGCCTCCCGCACCCGACCTCCACTCCTGGTCTGGCCTCCCGCACCCCACCTCCACTCCTGGTCTGGCCTCCCGCACCCCACCTCCACTCCTGGTCTGGCCTCCCGCACCCGACCTCCACTCCTGACCTCCAGGCCACCTTTATCAGGTCTGCAGGAGCAAGAATACAGGGCTGCCGTGGATCGTTTCTGGTTAAGGAGGAGGACAGAGCCTACCCTGAGTTCCATGCCAGTTCTGGCTGACCTGTGGACATGGCACCAACCTCCAGAGAAAGCAGATCTTCCCAAATCTGGAAACATCCCCCTGGATCTGGGGAGATAGGAAGCTCTGCTCATCTCTTGGAGGACCCCACAATCCTCCTCATTGTGTCCATAACAATCATAGGATCACCCCAATGTCCCAGACTCCTCCAGCATCAGACAGAGACTGTTCGTTCTCAGACTGCGTGACTTCTAACCACCCTGGATATACATCCTTGTAAAACATCCTCTGACTGCTCACCTTGTACCTCTCTCCTTGCCTGCAGCCTTACTATGGTGTCTCTTTAGGTTCTGTCTACTCTGTCTACTACCCCTGGGTCTTCCTAGAACAGTGGTCCCCAAACTCTCTGACCTTAAGAGCCGCATTCATTTCAGAGAAGGTCACTAGCCACATCTTTCCCCACCACAGTAGTGACGCCCAGAGCCCCCGTTACCGGTACAATGACAGCCAAAGCTTTTCCACAGAAATCACAGTGAGGCAGTAAATCAGTAGCCAGTGACCAAACAAAAATATTCTTCAGACTTTACTTTGAACTGTTTAAAGGGTAAATGTAGACTTTATTAGATAATTCTGTGTTAACAGAGGAGGTGATAAGTGGTTAGAGCGTGCCTCGCCCTGGAGGACCCGTCCTGTCCTGTATATAAGGCTCTGTGCGCACTAGCCGGATTTGCTGCATGTTTTGCTGCAGAAAATGTTCTTAACCTTTCTGCAGTGATTCACCAGCAAATCCAATGGGAAAAAAAAAATGCTGTGCGCACTAGGCTGATTTTTATAGCTGCATGTTTTGCTGCAGAATTCCCGCAGCAAAAACAATTTTGCATGTCACTTCTTTTCCGCAGGAAGCTGTGAGATTTCACTAATGTAATTGTGAAATCCTGCAGGGAACAACCTGCGGAAAAAACGCAACAAAACGCAACAAATCGCATGTGGATTTCAGTGCGGATTTGGTGCGTTTTTTTCCCCGCAGGTGCGGAAATCTTTGAGAGCCTGTGTGCGCACAGGGCCTTACACTATAATATCAGTGGGTACTGTGTAATGCTCTGTGCCTCCTGTGGGTGCGCTATACTGTGTAATGCTCTGTGCCTCCTGTGGGTGCGCTATACTGTGTAATGCTCTGTGCTTCCTGTGGGTGCGCTACAGGGAAATTGTAAGCAGATTGGAGATGATCACGGGGGTCCGAGCCGGGGCAAACATCCTGATCACTTGTGAAGGATAAAGATTTTCCAAATCAAAGACCCCCGTTAACCTGGATGGGGGTTATTTATAAAAGAGACCATATCTAAGAATTCGCTATACGAAGGATCCCGGCCAGTACCGTGCGGTGGCATCTCGTGGTGATTACGACAAGTCAATTAGAAACCCCTATACAATAAACTTGTAAGATCCGATACGTTTATGCTCATATGAGCAAAGGAGCATTATGTGGTTCCCTGCAGCACAGAGTATTTCAGGACAAGAGTGAAGACTCCATGAAATGCATTGACCTGTCTGCAGGTGATGAGATTAGTCAGGACAGGATATATGGGGGGGGGGTTCACGGACTTTTGGCCTCTTGATATACCTTACTGTGTGCACCCCTGCCGTATCAGCATGAGGTCTTCCAGCCAATCACAAGTGACTAAACGTTTCAGAATTTCCTGTGTAATGGTTAATATTTTAACCTTGTTTTCATTATCATTTAAGCACTTTATATATCTGATAATTGTGTTATATTGGGTGTAATTGTTCTCCAGAAAGGCTGTGACGCAGCGTGTGTCACTCTCTACTTGTGTTGCTGGGTCTCAGCCAGTCCTGATCTTTGCTTGAACCAGTTCGGCAGAATCTCTGGTTTATGGCCTTTTTCTCGTGAAACGTCTATGGTTTTGGATAAGTAATAACCTACCCCCATTGTTCTGTGGTTGTAATAAATCCGTGTGGCTTGTGCGGTGAGGCCAGACACCCATGCTCGCCGACCGGCACTGACTGTGTCCTTGTTCTCCGATCGATCGACCAACCTGATTTGGTCAAAACGGGCAAACGTGTGAGACCATTTGAGGTTCTCCTAAAAGATTTCTCTACAGAGAGGTCTCCACGACATTACATGGTCCCGAAACCTGGGTATTGTCAAACAGGACCACCTCTGGACCCGACTGCAAGCATCTCTCTGGGAAACACTGAATAAACCTCGGTGAGTGACCCATTGTGTTACTTTGTTCCCTAGAGGCTCCAGGACGGGTGATTGGTCCTAACAAGACAATCTCTGTTGAACCTTTGCTATTGTTTGATTTTTATGTGCATTGTTTTTTTGTCTATTATATGTATCAATGAGTCTTTAGATGTGTAACTGATGATTGAATGAAAATTGAATCAAGTGACACATAATTAACCTTGTCCAATGTATCAGGACAGGCGCCTCCGCAGCTCTACCTGTGTGTTTCAGGAGTCGGAGGATTGATATATGCTGTCTCCATCGGTGGCGGACGTATAGCCGCTGCAACTGCACTGGGGCCCAGAAGGGAGGGGGGGCCTCGCAGCCAGGGTCTGACTGGCCTGGTGGGACAGTGGGGGATCTGCCAGTGTCCACGGCGAGTCACCGTGCTGGATATAGCGGGTGCCCACTACCAGTAACCACAGTAATTAGAACGGGCCGTGGCAATATCAAACGTCACTGCTATGCGCCGCGCAGTTATATCAGCATGCAGCGCATAGCGGAGACATTTAATGGCTGCCAGCCTATCAAAGGTTGCGCGCGTCATAGGGCGGCCTCTGATAGGCCATTGGCAATTGAACGTCACTGTGCGTGGAATTGCCATCAGCGCGCTGTGCATAGCTGTGCCGCGGAGGTAAAGACTGTGAGTGTGCATTATGGAACATTGTGAGAGACAGCAGCGTAGGGTGACTGGACCATGTGCAAAATGGGGGGCACAGTAATAAAAAGTGAATGAATAGTATGAAGACGGAGGAGGAAATATTACGGAGTAAGAACTTTGGGGGACGGTATGGATAAGTGAGCGTTTAAGGGACAGTATGGATAAGTGGGAACATAGGGGAAACAGTATGGATAAGTGGGAGCATAGGGGATAGTATGGATAAGTGGGAGCATAGGGGAAACAGTATGGATAAGTGAGTGTTTAGGGAACGGTATGGATAAGTGGGAGCATAGGGGAAATGGTATGGATAAGTGGGAGCATAGGGGAAACAGTATGGATAAGTGGGAGCATAGGGGATAGTATGGATAAGTGGGAGCATAGGGGAAACAGTATGGATAAGTGAGTGTTTAGGGAACGGTATGGATAAGTGGGAGCATAGGGGAAATGGTATGGATAAGTGAGCTTTTAGGGGACAGTATGGATAAGTGGGAGCATAGGGGAAACAGTATGGATAAGTGGGAGCATAGGGGATAGTATGGATAAGTGGGAGCATAGGGGAAACAGTATGGATAAGTGAGTGTTTAGGGAACGGTATGGATAAGTGGGAGCATAGGGGAAATGGTATGGATAAGTGGGAGCATAGGGGAAACAGTATGGATAAGTGGGAGCATAGGGGATAGCATGGATAAGTGGGAGCATAGGGGAAACAGTATGGATAAGTGAGTGCTTAGGGAACGGTATGGATAAGTGGGAGCATAGGGGAAATGGTATGGATAAGTGAGCGTTTAGGGGACAGTATGGATAAGTGGGAGCATAGGGGAAACAGTATGGATAAGTGGGAGCATAGGGGAAACAGTATGGATAAGTGGGAGCATAGGGGAAACAGTATGGATAAGTGAGCGTTTAGGGAACAGTATGGATAAGTGGGAGCATAGGGGAAACAGTATGGATAAGTGGGAGCATACAGGGCAATATGGATAAGTTGGTGCATAGGGGAAACAGTATGGATAAGTGAGCGTT
Organism: Anomaloglossus baeobatrachus; assembly: GCF_048569485.1. NCBI lineage: Eukaryota > Metazoa > Chordata > Amphibia > Anura > Aromobatidae > Anomaloglossus > Anomaloglossus baeobatrachus. The sequence goes on along the minus strand of NC_134363.1, from coordinate 183,601,851 downwards.
TAGGGGAAACAGTATGGATAAGTGAGCGTTTAGGGGAAACAGTATGGATAAGTGAGTTTAGGGGAAACAGTATGGATAAGTGGGACCATGGGGGACGGTATGGATAAGTGAGCGTTTAGGGCACAGTATGGATAAGTGGGAGCATAGAGGGGCCCATACACAATTCTTGCACAGGGGCCCTTTACTCTTAGTGCCAAAGGAGAGAATAATATGAGGTCACACAATAGTATTGGACTATTTGACGGCTAAGCAAGGTGGGATATGTCAGATAATGGGCCCTATTTGTTGCCATTACATAGACCCCACAGGAAATGTTCAACTAAAGGATAAGATGGAGATAATTCAATGTCAATTCATGCACTCTACTTTCCCATGAACTGATCTTCACTCCACTTTGCTCTGCTGTGTGTGCTAATACCTGGTATGTCAATTCATGCACTCTACTTTCCCATGAACTGATCTTCACTCCACTTTGCTCTGCTGTGTGTGCTAATACCTGGTATGTCAATTCATGCACTCTACTTTCCCATGAACTGATCTTCACTCCACTTTGCTCTGCTGTGTGTGCTAATACCTGGTATGTCAATTCATGCACTCTACTTTCCCATGAACTGATCTTCACTCCACTTTGCTCTGCTGTGTGTGCTAATACCTGGTATGTCAATTCATGCACTCTACTTTCCCATGAACTGATCTTCACTCCACTTTGCTCTGCTGTGTGTGCTAATACCTGGTATGTCAATTCATGCACTCTACTTTCCCATGAACTGATCTTCACTCCACTTTGCTCTGCTGTGTGTGCTAATACCTGGTATGTCAATTCATGCACTCTACTTTCCCATGAACTGATCTTCACTCCACTTTGCTCTGCTGTGTGTGCTAATACCTGGTATGTCAATTCATGCACTCTACTTTCCCATGAACTGATCTTCACTCCACTTTGCTCTGCTGTGTGTGCTAATACCTGGTATGTCAATTCATGCACTCTACTTTCCCATGAACTGATCTTCACTCCACTTTGCTCTGCTGTGTGTGCTAATACCTGGTATGTCAATTCATGCACTCTACTTTCCCATGAACTGATCTTCACTCCACTTTGCTCTGCTGTGTGTGCTAATACCTGGTATGTCAATTCATGCACTCTACTTTCCCATGAACTGATCTTCACTCCACTTTGCTCTGCTGTGTGTGCTAATACCTGGTATGTCAATTCATGCACTCTACTTTCCCATGAACTGATCTTCACTCCACTTTGCTCTGCTGTGTGTGCTAATACCTGGTATGTCAATTCATGCACTCTACTTTCCCATGAACTGATCTTCACTCCACTTTGCTCTGCTGTGTGTGCTAATACCTGGTATGTCAATTCATGCACTCTACTTTCCCATGAACTGATCTTCACTCCACTTTGCTCTGCTGTGTGTGCTAATACCTGGTATGTCAATTCATGCACTCTACTTTCCCATGAACTGATCTTCACTCCACTTTGCTCTGCTGTGTGTGCTAATACCTGGTATGTCAATTCATGCACTCTACTTTCCCATGAACTGATCTTCACTCCACTTTGCTCTGCTGTGTGTGCTAATACCTGGTATGTCAATTCATGCACTCTACTTTCCCATGAACTGATCTTCACTCCACTTTGCTCTGCTGTGTGTGCTAATACCTGGTATGTCAATTCATGCACTCTACTTTCCCATGAACTGATCTTCACTCCACTTTGCTCTGCTGTGTGTGCTAATACCTGGTATGTCAATTCATGCACTCTACTTTCCCATGAACTGATCTTCACTCCACTTTGCTCTGCTGTGTGTGCTAATACCTGGTATGTCAATTCATGCACTCTACTTTCCCATGAACTGATCTTCACTCCACTTTGCTCTGCTGTGTGTGCTAATACCTGGTATGTCAATTCATGCACTCTACTTTCCCATGAACTGATCTTCACTCCACTTTGCTCTGCTGTGTGTGCTAATACCTGGTATGTCAATTCATGCACTCTACTTTCCCATGAACTGATCTTCACTCCACTTTGCTCTGCTGTGTGTGCTAATACCTGGTATGTCAATTCATGCACTCTACTTTCCCATGAACTGATCTTCACTCCACTTTGCTCTGCTGTGTGTGCTAATACCTGGTATGTCAATTCATGCACTCTACTTTCCCATGAACTGATCTTCACTCCACTTTGCTCTGCTGTGTGTGCTAATACCTGGTATGTCAATTCATGCACTCTACTTTCCCATGAACTGATCTTCACTCCACTTTGCTCTGCTGTGTGTGCTAATACCTGGTATGTCAATTCATGCACTCTACTTTCCCATGAACTGATCTTCACTCCACTTTGCTCTGCTGTGTGTGCTAATACCTGGTATGTCAATTCATGCACTCTACTTTCCCATGAACTGATCTTCACTCCACTTTGCTCTGCTGTGTGTGCTAATACCTGGTATGTCAATTCATGCACTCTACTTTCCCATGAACTGATCTTCACTCCACTTTGCTCTGCTGTGTGTGCTAATACCTGGTATGTCAATTCATGCACTCTACTTTCCCATGAACTGATCTTCACTCCACTTTGCTCTGCTGTGTGTGCTAATACCTGGTATGTCAATTCATGCACTCTACTTTCCCATGAACTGATCTTCACTCCACTTTGCTCTGCTGTGTGTGCTAATACCTGGTATGTCAATTCATGCACTCTACTTTCCCATGAACTGATCTTCACTCCACTTTGCTCTGCTGTGTGTGCTAATACCTGGTATGTCAATTCATGCACTCTACTTTCCCATGAACTGATCTTCACTCCACTTTGCTCTGCTGTGTGTGCTAATACCTGGTATGTCAATTCATGCACTCTACTTTCCCATGAACTGATCTTCACTCCACTTTGCTCTGCTGTGTGTGCTAATACCTGGTATGTCAATTCATGCACTCTACTTTCCCATGAACTGATCTTCACTCCACTTTGCTCTGCTGTGTGTGCTAATACCTGGTATGTCAATTCATGCACTCTACTTTCCCATGAACTGATCTTCACTCCACTTTGCTCTGCTGTGTGTGCTAATACCTGGTATGTCAATTCATGCACTCTACTTTCCCATGAACTGATCTTCACTCCACTTTGCTCTGCTGTGTGTGCTAATACCTGGTATGTCAATTCATGCACTCTACTTTCCCACTATATCTGACCTGTTCTTTCTTTGCTTCAATATCTTCCTGACATCCTCCAGCATCTGTGTGATCTCCCCCCCCCCTGTTTTGCACCCCCCTTTTATGACCTTTGTTTATTTTGCCTATGTTAAGCTGCACCTTTTTTTTTTTTTTTTTTTGATTGAGTGATCAAGGGGTTAGTCTTGCAACCCACCCCTTCACAGCTGAGTGCACTTGTATGTGTATATAGTGGGGCAACTAAATGTCTGCACAAGACATTTCGTCTGCACCAATACAAGTCTGCACCATATAAGTATGATGCATTGAATTAGGCCAGAATTGGGCCGGAAGTGACCGGAAGGTAACAGCATACATAGTCACTGTAAACAATGTTTGTGTTTCTATTCACTCTCACCCCTATAATACTTCACTTCTCACTGCCCCCTCTGATCCCTCAAGCCAGTAATGAACTTTACATCTCTCCCTCCATCCTCCCCACCCATCTTACCTTCCCCTCACATATTTTCTTCCACATTTCACCTAGTGTCTCCAGACACACACGTCCATCTCATGGCCTCTCCTGCTCCCACCTACTAACACTCTCACTGCTTCTCCTCAGTGCTGGGGATATTGCTTCAAATCCAGGTCCTCCTCACCACATCCCTATTGTCACTTCAAACCCTCTTCAACAACCTAACACAAATTTCCGCAACCTCGCAAACCTCATACCCATTCACCCAGCCCCCGCTCCCCCAGTCCCACTAACAGGAGCTCTATGGAACGCTCGCTCTGTCTGCAACAAACTATCCTACATTCATGATCTGTTCATCACTAATAAACTCTCCTTCCTCGCCATCACAGAAACCTGGCTCACCCCCTCTGACACAGCCTCTCCTGCTGCACTTTCTTATGGCGGTCTCCAACTCTCTCACACCCCCCGCCCCAGTAACAAGCATGGTGGAGGAGTTGGTTTGCTCCTGTCCGACCAATGCTCCTTTACCCCAATTCCACTACCACCCTCTGTCACGCTCCCCTCTTTTGAGGTGCACTCCGTACGCATCTACGCCCCCTCCAACCTTCAGCTGGCTGTCATTTACCGCCCTCCAGGGCCAGCCACTGCCTTTTTTGACCATTTCACCACCTGGCTACTACATTTCCTTTCCACCGACATCCCCACCATCATCATGGGTGATTTCAATATCCCCATTGACACTTCCCACTCATCTGTCTCCAAACTTCTAACACTCGCTTCCTCCTTCGGCCTCACCCAATGGTCTTCTGCAGCTACTCACAAAGATGGCCACACGCTGGACCTCATCTTCACTCGCCTCTGTTCCCTATCTAACCTCTCTAACTCGCCTCTCCCCCTGTCTGACCACAACCTACTCACATTCTCTTCCCTCTCTTCTCCAAGTATGCAACCCCCCCTCCACAAATTTTCACACCCTCGCAGAAATATCAAACACATTGATTTACACGCCCTTTCTCAGTCCCTTCTCCCCCTCACAGACATTGCATTTCTACATGATGCAGATGCCGCTGCAACTTTATACAACACTACAATCTCTGCAGCTCTCGAATCAGCTGCCCCCCTCACACACACCAAAACCCGCACAATCAACAGGCAACCCTGGCACACAAGGCAGACTAAAGAACTTAGACGGGCTTCCAGAATTGCTGAGCGCAGATGGAAGAGGTCTCATTCCACTGAGCACTTCATTGCATATAAAGAGTCCCTCACCACTTTCAAGTCCACACTCACTGCTGCAAAACAAACCTACTTCTCATCCCTCATATCTTCTTTCTCTCACAACCCTAAACAGCTATTCAACACTTTCAATTCTCTCCTTCGTCCTCCGGCACCACCTCCCTCTCCTCTCATCTCAGCTGAAGACTTTGCCTCTTTCTTCAAGCGGAAGATTGACAACATCAGAGCAAGCTTTGGCCCACAATCACCACAGCCCCTCATCATAGCTACTCAGCCATCTTCCTCCAAATCCAGCTTCTCCACCATGACAGAAAACAATCTCTCCACTCTACTCTCAAGATCACATCTAACCACCTGTGCACTGGACCCGCTCCCATCGCACCTCATCCCCAACATCACCGCAGTCCTCATCCCAGCCCTAACCCATCTCTTCAACCTATCACTAGCAAGTGGTGTAGTCCCTTCATGCTTTAAACATGCCTCTATTACACCCATCCTCAAAAAGCCCTCCCTTGACCCATCCTCTGTGTCAAACTATCGCCCCATATCCCTTCTCCCCTACGCCTCAAAACTACTGGAACAGCATGTCCATCTTGAATTGTCCTCATACCTCTCCTCCTGCTCCCTCTTTGACCGGCTTCAATCTGGCTTCCGACCACATCATTCTACCGAAACTGCCCTAACCAAAGTCACCAATGATCTACTAACCGCCAAAGCCAAGCGACACTACTCTATCCTCCTCCTCCTGGACCTGTCCTCTGCCTTCGACACAGTAGACCATTCCCTCCTACTACAGATTCTCTCATCTCTGGGCATCACAGACTTGGCCCTATCCTGGATCTCCTCATACCTAACCGACCGAACTTTCAGCGTCTCCCATTCTCACACCACTTCCTCATCTCGCCCCCTATCTGTCGGTGTCCCCCAAGGCTCAGTTCTTGGACCCCTGCTGTTCTCCATCTATACCTTCGGCTTGGGACAGCTCATAGAGTCCCACGGCTTCCAGTATCATCTCTATGCCGATGACACACAGATCTACCTCTCTGGACCTGACATTACCTCCCTACTAACCAAAATTCCACAATGTCTGTCTGCTATTTCATCCTTCTTCTCGGCGCGATTCCTAAAACTTAACATGGACAAAACAGAGTTTATTGTCTTTCCTCCTCCTCACTCATCTCCTCCAACAAGCCTTTCCATCACACTTGATGGTTGCTCACTCTCCCCAGTCTCACAAGCTCGTTGCCTTGGAGTGACCCTCGACTCTGCTCTATCCTTCAAGCCACACATCCAAGCCCTCTTCACCTCATGCCGATTACAACTCAAAAATATCTCCCGGATCCGTGCTTTTCTTAACCAAGAATCTGCAAAAACATTAGTGCATGCCCTCATCATCTCCCGCCTCGACTACTGCAACCTCCTGCTCTCTGGCCTCCCTTCCAACACTCTTGCACCCCTCCAATCTATCCTAAACTCTGCAGCCCGCTTAATCCACCTCTCCCCTCGCTACTCCCCAGCCTCGCCACTCTGCCAATCCCTTCACTGGCTTCCCATCGCCCAACGACTCCAGTTCAAAACATTAACCATGACATACAAAGCCATGCACAACCTGTCTCCTCCCTACATCTGTGACCTAGTCTCCCGGTACCTACCTGCACGCAACCTTAGATCCTCACAAGATCTCCTTCTCTGCTCCTCTCTTATCTCCTCTTCCCACAATCGTGTACAAGATTTCTCCCGTGCATCCCCCATACTCTGGAACGCTCTACCTCAGCACATCAGACTCTCCACGACCGTGGAAAGCTTCAAGAGGAACCTCAAGACCCACCTCTTCCAACAAGCCTACAACCTACAATAGCCTTCAGCCCAGTAGACCACTGCGCAACCAGCTCTGTCCTCACCTATTGTACCATCACCCATTCCCTGTAGACTGTGAGCCCTCGCGGGCAGGGTCCTCTCTCCTCCTATACCAGTCTGTCTTGTACTGTTAATGATTGTTGTACGTATACCCTCTTTCACTTGTAAAGCGCCATGGAATAAATGGCGCTATAATAATAAATAATAATAATAATAATAATAATTAAGGAAATGAGGGACAAATGGTCCCAGGGACACCATGACAACAAGGATTCTTGGGGGAGCAACACTTTCTCATTCCTTAATCCTGCTCCTTGGTTCTGGGGTGTAGGTGGGGGGCTGAGGGGCGTCCTGCAGATGGGAGTGTTGGTGATACCAGTGTATGTGGCTCTAGAACAAGTATATGCGTTATGACGACACTATGTATCTGTGATACTTTAATGTTATATTACAGTGCCTTGCGAAAGTATTCGGCGCCCTTGAATTTTTCAACCTTTTCCCACATTTCAGGCGTCAAACATAAAGATAAAATGTTAATGTTCCGGTGAAGAATCAACAACAAGTGACACAATTGTGAAGGTGAACGATATTTATTGCTTGTTTTAAAATTTTGTAAAAAATAAACTGAAACGTGGAACGTGCAATATTATTCATCCCCTTTAAGTTAATACTTTGTAGCGCCCCCTTTTGCTGCGATTACAGCTGCAGTCTCTTGGGGTATGTGTCTGTCAGTTTTGCACATGGAGAGACTGAAATTCTTGCCCATTCTTCCTTTGTAAACAGCTGGAGCTGAGTGAGGTTGGATGGAGGCGTTTGTGAACAGCAGTTTTCAGCTCTTTCCACAGATTCTCGATTGGGTTCAGGTCTGGACTGTGACTTGGCCATTCTAACACCTGGATACTTTTATTTGTGAACCATTCCATTGTAGATTTTGCTTTATGTTTGGGATCATTGTCTTATTGGAAGACAAATCTCCGTCCCAGTCTCAGGTCTTTTGCAGACTCCAACAGGTTTTCTTCAAGAATGGTCCTGTATTTGGCTTCATCCATCTCCCCATCAATTTTACCATCTTCCCTGTCCCTGCTGAAGAAAAGCAGGCCCAAACCATGATGCTGCCACCACCATGCTTGACAGTGGGGATGGTGTGTTCAGGGTGATGAGCTGTGTTGTTGCTTTTACGCTCAACATATCATTTGACATTGTGCCCAAAAAGTTTGATTTTGGTGTCATCTGAGCAGAGCACCTTCTTCCACGTTTGGTGTCTCCAGGCGGCTTGTGGCAAACTTTACACAGCACTTTTTATGGATATCGTTGAGAAATGGCTTTCTTCTTGCCATTCTTCCATAAAGGCCAGATTTGTGCAGTGTACGGCTGATTGTTGTGCTATGGACAGACTCTTCCACCTCAGCTGTAGATCTCTGCAGATCATCCAGAGTGATTGTGGGTCTCTTGGCTGCATCTCTGATCAGTCTTCTCCTTGTGTGAGATGACAGTTTGGATGGACGGCCGGGTCTTGGTAGATTTGCAGTGGTATGATCCTTCCATTTCAATATGATCGCTTGCACAGTGCTCCTTGGGATGTTTAAAGTTGTGGAAATCTTTTTGCAACCAAATCCGGCTTTAAACTTCTCCACAACAGTATCACGGACCTGCCTGTTGTGTTCCTTGGTCTTCATGATGCTCTCTGCGCTTTACAAAGAACACTGAGACTATCACAAAGCAGGGGCATTTATACGGAGACTTGATTACACACAGGGGATTATATTTATCATCAGTCATTTAGGACAACATTGGATCATTCAGAGATCCTCAATGAACTTCTGGAGTGAGTTTGCTGCACTGACAGTAAAGGGGATGAATAATATTGCACGCCCCAATTTTCAGTTATTTATTTTTTACATAAATTTAAAATAAGCAATAAATTTCCTTCATCTTCACAATTGTGTCCACTTGTTGTTGATTCTTCACCAGAACATTAACATTTTTATCTTTATGTTTGAAGCCTGAAATGTGGGAAAAGGTTGAAAAATTCAAGGGGGTTGAATACTTTTGCAAGGCACTGTATGTCTGTTATTGGCTGTGACGCAGCGTCTGTTACTTTGTATTGTGTTTCTACATTTATGGCCAGAATCTGTGGTTTATGGCCTTTTTCTTGTGACACCCAGAGCCCCCATTACCAGTATAATAACAGCCAAAGCATTTGTACCCCGAGGCTGTATACCAATATCCAGGGGCGGCTCGTACCTCCATCCAGATCTGCTCTTCTGTGAGGAGCTGCTCACAAATGTCACCATCTGGAGACCGGCTCTTCATAGCTGTTTGTAAGACCTGGGGCACATGCATTGCGCTGGCAGACGGGCGCAAGCCGCAGATTCGGGACCCCTGGTCTGAAGGCTCTTTATGCAAAACCAGCATTACATCAGCGCCATCTCCTGGTCAGTGGTATTATGGCAGGACACTGCATATAACTATGCTCTTTAGGGTTTAGGATTTGTTCATGGGGATTTTTGTTGTTTTTTTTTTGTTGTTTTTTTTTGTGAATCAAACTTTATGAATTTGAAAGCGACATCTCCAATTCAAACACCACATATGAACATTTAGTTACTGAAAGTAATGACAGTCACACAAAATATATAATGCACTTAGCATACCGTATTTTCCAGACTTCAAGACACACTTTTTTCCCCCAAAACTGGTGGTAAATGGGGGTGCGTTTTATAATCCGGATATAGCTTACTGGGGCAGCAGTGGTGGTGCAGGGTCGGCAGGACTGAGGGCTCGGAGGATGGGGGGTGTCACTACAGTGGAGCAGCTCAGGAGGGTCCCAGGACTGAGGGTTGCCGATACTGCGGGCTCGTAGAGTGTCGCAGCAGCAGGTGCCAATGATCTGCCAGCGGGCTGCTTTAAATCACCGACAGATGACGCGATGGACTACAAGAAAATGGCCGTGGAGGCCAATCTGCTCATGCGCCGCCTCCTCGACTATATTCTTGAAGTCCATTGCATCAACCGCTGGTGATTCAATGGAGCCCGCCAGCAGATTAATGGCGCCTGCCCCCTCGACACCCCATAGGCCTGCAGTATTGCCAATCCTCTGTCCACTGACCCTCTAGAGCCGCAACACCCCCCTCCTCCGAGCCCGCAGCATTGCCGACCCTTCGTCCACTGACCCTCTTGAGCTGCGACACCCTCTCCTCCAAGCCTGCAGCATCACCGACCCTCCGTCCACTGACCCTCTTTAGCCACGACACCCCCCTCCTCCGAGCCCGCAGCATCACCGACCCTCCGTCCACTGACCCTCCTGAGCCGCGACACCTCCCTCCTCCCGAGCCCGCAGCATCGCCGATCCTTCGTCCACTGACTTTCCTGAGCCGCAATATCCCCTCCTCCGAGCCCGCAGCATCGCCGACCCTGCCTCCTGAGACCCTCTTGAGCCGCTCCCCCCTGGTGAGCTAATATATAACAAACTAAGATTATAAGACAGATCCTAATTTTAACAGTAAAAATTATTTTTTCCTATTTTCCTCCTTCAAATTTGGGGTGCATCTTATAATCCAGTGCGTCTTATAAAACGAAAAATATGGTATGTCTCTTTTAGTCACACAAAATACCCAAAAACAGTTACCATTCAGCTCCTGCAAGAACCGGCTCAGGGCAAGAGAAGGAAAGCTACAATGGAAAACTACAGAGAAGACAAGAAAGAAGGGGAAGAAAGGAAGAGAAGAACAAAGGAAAAGAAAAGTGAATTCTTGTCTGGATGACGGCACCATTCCTGGCTAACAGTATTCGTGGCAAAAGAAGGGCCGGGCTACGTGACCCCCCCCCCCTACGATGAGTCCGGCCACACAGCCATATCCGGGGAGTCCCGGGACATAATCCAAGGTGACCAAATAGCGAATACCAGAGGTCTGACCTATCAAATCTTCCATCCTGAAAATGTCATCAGCTGGATCAATTACAGCATCCCAAAAAAGCTTTACTGGCGGACATGACCACCACGTGTGCAGATATCTGCCCTTTTCCCTAAGACCTCTCCACCAAGTATCAGAGACCAGAGGAAACAGCAGCCATAGCTGCGGGACATCAGCACCATCGAGACAGTACCTTATATGCCTGGAGAGGATTTATGGGTAAACTGAGCGCTCCTCCGCAGAGAAACGTCTACCTACGTCTCTTTCCCATTTTGCCTGGAAGGAGAGATTCTCAGAGCTGACCCCAGGTAAGCCTTCCCGAAGCGTCTTATACAGTAATGACACAGTGTGATCTAGAGGATCCCGCCGGAGACACAGGTTCTCCAATGCGCTAAGTGGGTGAAAAACAACATGGCACTGTAAGTGAAGACGACATGGCGCACTAAGTGGGCGAAAGACGGCATGGCGCGCTAAGTGGACGAAAGACGGCATGGCGCGCTAAGTGGGCGAAAGACGGCATGGCGTGCTAAGTGGGCGAAAGACGGCATGGCGCGCTAAGTGGGCGAAAGACGACATGGCGTGCTAAGTGGGCGAAAGACGGCATGGCGCGCTAAGTGGGCGAAAGACGGCATGGCGCGCTAAGTGGGCGAAAGACGGCATGGCGCGCTAAGTGGGCGAAAGACGGCATGGCGCGCTAAGTGGGCGAAAGACGACATGGCGCGCTAAGTGGGCAAAAGACGGCATGGCGCGCTAAGTGGGCGAAAGACGGCATGGCGCGCTAAGTGGGCGAAAGACGGCATGGCGCGCTAAGTGGGCGAAAGACGGCATGGCGCGCTAAGTGGGCGAAAGACGACATGGCGTGCTAAGTGGGCGAAAGACGGCATGGCGCGCTAAGTGGGCGAAAGACGGCATGGCGCGCTAAATGGGCGAAAGACGACATGGCGTGCTAAGTGGGCGAAAGACGACATGGCGCGCTAAGTGGGCGAAAAACAAAATGGCGCGGTATTGAGCTGGTGATGCTTCCTATTTACCTACTAAAAATACAGGCATCCATGGGAATGTCCCTGTTGGGAAAGATCTTGTAAAGGTTTGATACCTGTTTGGGATGTGAAGTCAGATGTGGTCGGATGATCCGCTCTTAATTTGCCTGCGTGCGCTGGCCTGGAACGATGGATTATCATATATGGTTGTTAATGGCCCCGGAACGGAGGAAATATGAAGTGACTTTTTACATCTTCGAAGAAAGTGCAACAAGTTTTTAGTTAAGAGGGGGACTGTACTCCATGATGGACCAGAGAAGTGCCAGGGGATTGATTGTGCCCTGAGGGGATCCGGCCTCTACCCAGTTTTTCATCTTCCGACTATGGAGCAAGTCTAGTAGGCCTGTACCCAGCAAGGCAAGTCTAGAAGGCCTGTGTCACCCATCTCTAGATCTGCTGAGTAAAGAATACGATAATCGAGGATGGTCGTGTGCCGAAACTAATTTAGTTACTGTGGATTTAAGACAGAAAATTAAGGAGGCGGCATTGTCTGAAAGAAATATCACAATCGTGGCAGGATATTAATTTTAATGGTATTAATTCTACCAAACCATGACCGCTTCATTCTATTCCTCCGCGCCAAATCCGTCTGCCCTCAAAACAGTGGTATAATTGGTGTCCTATAACCGGCCGGGATCCGCTGTCAGTCGTCTGATGCCCAAATCAGCTAGGCACACCGACTGCCATCTGGAGGGAAGAAGGAGCGGAGCTGCGACGCCACGGCCTGCGAGAGAGACATCTACCATCTCCGACTAGTGCTCCGGTACCAGTCACCCAATCCTGACATTATATTTGGAAGACTGATGACTTCTTGGGTTCCTTATCCCTCGGCCTAATTCCTTCGATGTTCATGTATTCTTTTTTTTTTTTGCCTGTTGGAAAGGCAGAAGCTCGGGACAGATATCGCCTTATTATTCACTGGTGTTTGCGGCTGCTCAGTTTTTAATTTTTGTTGTAATTACCGTATTTTTCGGTTTATAAGGCGCACCCCAAATTTAGAGGGAAAAAAAAGCAACAAAAAAATGGTGTCTGTCTTACAATCCGGTGGTGTCTTACTAAGAGTTGGCGGCAGTGGTTGTGGAGCGGGGTCACAGGAGGCAGGGGCAGTAGTGAAGGGCAATGCTGCGGGCAGTGCGGCGGGTGTCCCTGATGCTCGCTGCTAGCGCAGTGGGGTAGGCAACTTTCAGAAACTGTTGGCGGTGTGGGCTTCAAAGAAATGGCACCCAAGATTAGCTCAAGATCTCATCTGCGCACGCGCCACCTCCAGATGCCATTTTCCTTAAGTTCAACATTTTCCTTAAGATCAACAGACCGGAGGCGGCGCATGCGCAGATGAGGTCTTGAGTTGAGATCTCCATCTGCGCATGCGCCAACTCTGGGCTCCATTATTTGAAGTCTGAACTGCCGACATAGTCAAGATGACGCCCGCAGCCCCAGCACAGCACAGGACCCGCAGCACAGTGCCCACTGCACAGCGCCTGCAGCCCCATCACAGTGCCCGCAGCCCCAGCACAGCTCCCCCCAGCACAGCACCTGCAGCACAGTGCCCACTGCACAGCGCCTGCAGCCCCATCACAGTGCCCGCAGCCCCAGCACAGCTCCCCCAGCACAGCACCTGCAGCACAGTGCCCACTGCACAGCGCCTGCAGCCCCATCACAGTGCCCGCAGCCCCAGCACAGCACCTGCAGCACAGCGCCCACTGCAGAGCGCCTGCAGCCCCAGCACAGCGCCCGCAGCCCCAGCACAGCGCCCACAGCCCCAGCACAGCGCCCACTGGACAGCGCCCACAGCACAGTGCCCGCAGCCCCAGCACAGCACCTGCAGCCCCAGCACAGCACCCGCAGCACAGCACCCGCAGCATTGCTTCTGCGACCCTTCTCCACCATCCCTGGTAAGCAACATTCGGATTATGATACTCTTCATTTTCCAAATTTTTGGGAGGAAAAATGCGTCTTTATAATCCAAAAAATATGGTACTTTTATACAATCCATAACCATAGCCCTAGTGTTCTCTAGCATATGGGGCACTAAGGACCCCGACATATTACCCCAAGTGGGAGTCATTTCCACGAGTGGCTGACCTTGCATGAACATTGATTACACAATGACCCATTCATAGGCATAAACTGGAGGGGGGACGGGGGTCCTGTAACACACAGGGCTCCAGAAAGGAAGGTGCAGCCGCCCACTAATCCACCAGGGATGGTAACAGTACGTCCTGCAGCAATCAGATGACTGTAGGGTCAACCTATATTTGGCATCCCCTCCCCCCCTTTTAAGATCCGACCATTTTTAGGATTTGAAGCCCCATATGACCATCCAGCACAATATAAGTGGAAGTGCTATGATTTACTATATGGCCAGACGTAGCTTATATGCAGAGATGAGTGCACCCTATACAGGAGCGTGTGTGACGGTGAGCGCTCTGCATAGGCGCAGGTCACCAGCCGTGGGCTTGGCCTGTGGTTTCGTGCAGTGATAAATGTCACCTCGCTCTCCGCTCCGTTATCTCCCCCTAATCTCTGAATGACACAATAATTTGTCCATCTAGGATCCCGGCCAAAAACTGTCAGCAAAGCATCTGCCAATCACCAGGAGGGGGGCGGTCAGCAGCCCCTCACCCCCGGCGCCCCCTTTCCCGGCCGCTGCTGGAATTTCCCCAATTTCGTAGTGGGAAGGGACCATTGTTTCCCGGAGAAGCTGAATGCTCCTCTGTTCTGCGGCTTTGTGCACTGATTTGTAGGACCAGTAGGTGAAGCATCTGTCCTCAGCCATCGCTCACCAGCACAGTGGTTCTTTATGAAGCGGTGACTCCGGGGGGCTCCTCAGACGGGCCATGCACACGGGCAGCAGGCCACTACACTCCGGGGGGCTCCTCAGACGTGCCATGCACATGGGCAGCAGACCACTACACTCCGGGGGCTCCTTAGACGTGCCATGCACACGGGCAGCAGGCCACTACACTCCGGGGGGCTCCTCAGACGTGCCATGCACACGGGCAGCAGACCACTACACTCCGGGGGGCTCCTCAGACGTGCCATGCACACGGGCAGCGGGCCACTACACTCCGGGGGGCTCCTTAGACGTGCCATGCACACGGGCAGCAGGCCACTACACTCCGGGGGGCTCCTCAGACGGGCCATGCACACGGGCAGCAGGCCACTACACTCCGGGGGGCTCCTCAGAGGTGCCATGCACACGGGCAGCAGGCCACTACACTCCGGGGGGCTCCTCAGACGTGCCATGCACACGGGCAGCAGGCCACTACACTCCGGGGGGCTCCTCAGAGGTGCCATGCACACGGGCAGCAGGCCACTACACTCCGGGGGGCTCCTCAGACGTGCCATGCACACGGGCAGCAGGCCACTACACTCCGGGGGGCTCCTCAGACGTGCCATGCACATGGGCAGCAGACCACTACACTCCGGGGGCTCCTTAGACGTGCCATGCACACGGGCAGCAGGCCACTACACTCCGGGGGGCTCCTCAGACGTGCCATGCACACGGGCAGCAGACCACTACACTCCGGGGGGCTCCTCAGAGGTGCCATGCACACGGGCAGCGGGCCACTACACTCCGGGGGGCTCCTCAGAGGTGCCATGCACACGGGCAGCAGGCCACTACACTCCGGGGGGCTCCTTAGACGTGCCATGCACACGGGCAGCAGGCCACTACACTCCGGGGGGCTCCTTAGACGTGCCATGCACATGGGCAACAGGCCACTACACTCCGGGGGGCTCCTCAGACGTGCCATGCACACGGGCAGCAGGCCACTACACTCCGGGGGGCTCCTCAGACGTGCCATGCACACGGGCAGCAGGCCACTACACTCCGGGGGGCTCCTCAGACGTGCCATGCACATGGGCAGCAGACCACTACACTCCGGGGGCTCCTTAGACGTGCCATGCACACGGGCAGCAGGCCACTACACTCCGGGGGGCTCCTCAGACGTGCCATGCACACGGGCAGCAGGCCACTACACTCCGGGGGGCTCCTCAGACGTGCCATGCACACGGGCAGCGGGCCACTACACTCCGGGGGGCTCCTTAGACGTGCCATGCACACGGGCAGCGGGCCACTACACTCCGGGGGGCTCCTTAGACGTGCCATGCACATGGGCAGCGGGCCACTACACTCCGGGGGGCTCCTTAGACGTGCCATGCACACGGGCAGCAGGCCACTACACTCAGGGGGGCTCCTCAGACGTGCCATGCACACGGGCAGCAGACCACTACACTCCGGGGGGCTCCTTAGACGTGCCATGCACACGGGCAGCAGACCACTACACTCCGGGGGGCTCCTCAGACGTGCCATGCACACGGGCAGCAGACCACTACACTCCGGGGGGCTCCTTAGACGTGCCATGCACACGGGCAGCAGACCACTACACTCCGGGGGGCTCCTCAGACGTGCCATGCACACGGGCAGCAGACTACTACACTCCGGGGGCTCCTTAGACGTGCCATGCACACGGGCAGCAGACCACTACACTCCGGGGGCTCCTCAGACGTGCCATGCACACGGGCAGCAGACTACTACACTCCGGGGGGCTCCTCAGACGTGCCATGCACACGGGCAGCACGCCACTACACTCCGGGGGGCTCCTCAGACGTGCCATGCACACGGGCAGCAGGCCACTACACTCCGGGGGGCTCCTCAGACGTGCCATGCACACGGGCAGCAGGCCACTACACTCCGGGGGGCTCCTCAGACGTGCCATGCACACGGGCAGCAGACCACTACACTCCGGGGGGCTCCTCAGACGTGCCATGCACACGGGCAGCAGGCCACTACACTCCGGGGGGCTCCTCAGACGTGCCATGCACACGGGCAGCGGGCCACTACACTCCGGGGGGCTCCTTAGACGTGCCATGCACACGGGCAGCGGGCCACTACACTCCGGGGGGCTCCTTAGACGTGCCATGCACATGGGCAGCGGGCCACTACACTCCGGGGGGCTCCTTAGACGTGCCATGCACACGGGCAGCAGGCCACTACACTCAGGGGGGCTCCTCAGACGTGCCATGCACACGGGCAGCAGACCACTACACTCCGGGGGGCTCCTTAGACGTGCCATGCACACGGGCAGCAGACCACTACACTCCGGGGGGCTCCTCAGACGTGCCATGCACACGGGCAGCAGACCACTACACTCCGGGGGGCTCCTCAGACGTGCCATGCACACGGGCAGCAGACCACTACACTCCGGGGGGCTCCTCAGACGTGCCATGCACACGGGCAGCAGACTACTACACTCCGGGGGCTCCTTAGACGTGCCATGCACACGGGCAGCAGACCACTACACTCCGGGGGGCTCCTCAGACGTGCCATGCACACGGGCAGCAGACTACTACACTCCGGGGGGCTCCTCAGACGTGCCATGCACACGGGCAGCACGCCACTACACTCCGGGGGGCTCCTCAGACGTGCCATGCACACGGGCAGCAGGCCACTACACTCCGGGGGGCTCCTCAGACGTGCCATGCACACGGGCAGCAGGCCACTACACTCCGGGGGGCTCCTTAGACGTGCCATGCACACGGGCAGCAGACCACTACACTCCGGGGGGCTCCTTAGACGTGCCATGCACATGGGCAGCAGACCACTACACTCCGGGGGGCTCCTTAGACGTGCCATGCACACGGGCAGCAGACCACTACATTCCGGGGGGCTCCTTAGACGTGCCATGCACACGGGCAGCAGGCCACTACACTCCGGGGGGCTCCTCAG
This sequence comes from Anomaloglossus baeobatrachus, assembly GCF_048569485.1. Classification (NCBI taxonomy): domain Eukaryota; kingdom Metazoa; phylum Chordata; class Amphibia; order Anura; family Aromobatidae; genus Anomaloglossus; species Anomaloglossus baeobatrachus. The sequence continues at coordinate 183,584,451 of NC_134363.1, read as the reverse complement.
ACGTGCCATGCACACGGGCAGCAGGCCACTACACTCCGGGGGGCTCCTCAGACGTGCCATGCACACGGGCAGCAGGCCACTACTTCATAGCAGACGCCTGTCCTCGATTCTTTACTAAGGACCATCCCGGGAAAAATGCAGTTGGAAAGCCAGAAAGGGCCGACGATAAGGAAAAACACTGCAAAACAAACACAAAACACCATAGTTATAAAACTAGTGTGTGATATCTGTCGCCTACAAGGGCTTTGGTGCAGTTTATATGATGATACTAGTGCAGGAATTTAACATGGAGTGGTGCGCGGTGCAGTGACTAAGGTCTTCTTTCTGCCGGCTCCATTTTTGTCTTTGGCTCAGACACTGATCTGTGATTCCTTCCTAAGGCCCTGTGCACACTGTGCGTTTTTATTGCATTTTTGGATGCGTTTTTAGTGTAGTTTTGTCACAAAACTGCATGCAAATTTTTATGTAAAGTCCGTGACAATTCTGGAATTTGTGCACTTGTTGCTTCCCCCCCCCCCTTGTAGATTTGGTGCAGAAATTAGTCTGCAGAATATCAATTCTTTCAGCATTTTTCCACCCCAGAATGCATGTAAAAAATCATCAAAAACGCAGCAAAATCATGTAAAAAATCATCAAAAACGCAGCAAAATCATGGGAAACAAAATGCACCAGAAACGCAGCAAAATCAGGAAAAATGCATCAAACGCAGCAAAATCATGGAAAAAATCCATCAGAAACGCTGCAAAATCATGGGAAAGATGCATCAGAAACGCAGCAAAATCATGGGAAAAATGCATCAGAAACGCTGCAAAATCATGGAAAAAATGCATCAGAAATGCAGCAAAATCATGGAAAAAAATGCACCAGAAACGCTGCAAAATCATGGAAAAAATGCATCAGAAATTCAGCAAAATCATGGAAAAAAAATGCATCAGAAACGCAGCAAAATCATGGGAAAAATGCATCAGAAACGCTGCAAAATCATGGAAAAAAATGCATCAGAAATGCAGCAAAATCATGGAAAAAAATGCATCAGAAACACTGCAAAATCATGGAAAAAATGCATCAGAAATGCAGCAAAATCATGGAAAAAAATGCATCAGAAACGCAGCAAAATCATGGAAAAAATGCATCAGAAACGCTGCAAAATCATGGAAAAAATGCATCAGAAATGCAGCAAAATCATGGAAAAAATGCATCAGAAACGCTGCAAAATCATGGAAAAAAATGCAGCAAAATCATGGAAAAAAATGCATCAGAAACGCCGCAAAATCAGGAAAAAATGCATCAGAAACACAACAAAATCATGGAAAAAATGAATGATTTTTTTTTTTTTTTTTCTCCCTGCCAAGAGATGCAGATTTGGTCCAGAAACCAAATACTCAGTGTGCACAGAGGATTGAAGCACTGGAGATTTGAAGAGTTGAGCAAAACGATTTGCAGGACCCTGGTCCAGCGGCGATGTCAGTGGGGGGCCGGCATCCCCAGGATGTCTTCTGGATCGTGGCCCCCGCAATGATGTTGTTGTGCTGAACCGCTTACAAGCAGAGGCTCTGGAGTTAGGTCATAGGGATTTGATCCGGCGGTCGCAGGCTACGGACATCACTGCTGGATCAGGGACCTATGCAAATATTTTTGGGCTTAACTCTAGAATCATATCATAAAGAGGAGAGGACAGGAATTCCCCCCCCCCCTCTAACTTTAAATGGATGATATCAGAGAGCAATAACTCACTATCTACTGCACAGCACATACACATATAATAATGGCATAAAGTAAAGATAATTGACCCTAACAGTCAAAAATGACAGCTAAATCTGCAGAGATAACTCCTCGTGGGCTGTACTGAGCCCGACCACACCCCGCCCTCACACATTGTAAGTGCAGGCTTCTTTCTGACGGTCGGCTGTGACGTGGGGAGGAATTGCCACATGTCCTGATGTCTGTGTGTGGCAGTATATAGGGATATGTACACACCTGTAGATAAGACGCTGAGGGTGGACTGCACCACAGACAGGTAGTAGAGAGCTGGAGTGCTTATGACCTGTAAAAGATAGAAGACTCTGGGTTTATAATGTCCTGTCAACTACAGATTGATGGTAACCAATATGGCCATCATATAAGTTCCCAGAGGGGCTGTGCTAAATACCCCTGGTTAACTAGAACGTTATTTCCACGTGGTGCTTGGGGGTTTGCATCGGCCCTACCAAGGTTCTAAAGCACCAGAACGGCTGAGTGTCACCAATTCAGGGATCGTTCGAGGGGAGGGTGGGAATATTTGCACTATATGCTGCAGCTTCCTTATTGATTCTGTAAACTTCTACCCTTTGTTCATATTGTGATTCTTGGGTTGTAATCAGGAACTTGAGCACTTACACAGTCTGCAGCCAGAGATGTCACTAGGACCGTACAGATCCCCTCGATGAAGGAGGCCACCCCAAAAGTGTGAAAAAGGGACTTCAACCAGCACGGTATTGGCTCCGCAAGTACCAGGATGAGGGCAAATGCTGCAAAAGAAGGTGGACTGTGAGCACAGGGCAGTGATAGAAGGTGGACTGTCAGCGCAGGGCAGTGATAGAAGGTGGACTGTCAGTGCAGGGCAGTGATAGAAGGTGGACTGTGAGCACAGGGCAGTGATAGAAGGTGGACTGTCAGTGCAGGGCAGTGATAGAAGGTGGACTGTGAGCACAGGGCAGTGATAGAAGGTGGACTGTCAGTGCGGGGCAGTGATAGAAGGTGGGCTGTCAGTGCGGGGCAGTGATAGAAGGTGGACTGTCAGTGCAGGGCAGTGATAGAAGGTGGACTGTCAGTGCAGGGCAGTGATAGAAGGTGGACTGTCAGTGCGGGGCAGTGATAGAAGGTGGGCTGTCAGCTCAGGGCAGTGATAGAAGGTGGGCTGTCAGCGCAGAGCAGTGATAGAAGGTGGACTGTCAGTGCGGGGCAGTGATAGAAGGTGGACTGTCAGTGCGGGGCAGTGATAGAAGGTGGACTGTCAGTGCAGGGCAGTGATAGAAGGTGGACTGTCAGTGCAGGGCAGTGATAGAAGGTGGACTGTCAGCGCAAGGCAGTGATAGAAGGTAGACTGTCAGCACAGGACAGTGATAGAAGGTGGACTGTCAGCACAGGACAGTGATAGAAGGTGGACTGTCAGTGCAGGGCAGTGATAGTGGGTGGACAGTGCAGATGCCTCCTGCCTCCATCACAGACCCCTGGCACCCTGTCCCCACTCCTTGTGTTATCCAGGCATCCTTTCTCTTCCTCCACCTGTCTTCTGGGCCTCCCTGGCCTCCGTGACGTACCCTTGCAAAGCAAAGCAAACGCCACATGGTACAATCCCGTGACGTATAATTCGTCCTATCCACCCTCCCACTATACGCAAAAACCTTGAAAAAGGCCTAACAGGCCGAAACGTCGGGTTTTGCTATATTGTGGTGGCGTTTTCTTTTCTGCAAATAGTCCAATAAAATAACACTTTTTTTGCATTTATTCTCTTTGTCCTAATTTGAGTGCTTGGGATCCAATATATTACTTAGCGCTTTCTTTCCCTTAAGCACCTTCCTCCTTAGGCGGTTGAGCCCAGCTCTACCCATAATTTTTGTCAGCACAGGACAGTGATAGAAGGTGGACTGTCAGTGCAGGGCAGTGATAGTGGGTGGACTGTCAGTGCAGGGCAGTGTTAGAAGGTGGACTGTCAGTGCAGGGCAGTGATAGTGGGTGGACTGTCAGTGCAGGGCAGTGATAGAAGGTGGACTGTCAGCACAGGACAGTGATAGAAGGTGGACTGTCAGTGCAGGGCAGTGATAGAAGGTGGGCTGTCAGCACAGGGCAATGATAGAAGGTAGACTGTCAGTGCAGGGCAGTGATAGAAGGTGGGCTGTCAGTGCAGGGCAGTGATAGAAGGTGGGCTGTCAGCACAGGGCAATGATAGAAGGTAGACTGTCAGCACAGGGCAGTGATAGAAGGTGGACTGTCAGTGCAGGGCAGTGATAGAAAGTGGGCTGTCAGTGCAGGAAAGTGATAGAAGGTGAGCTGTCAGCATAGAGCAGTGATAGAAGGTGGACTGTCAGTGCGGGGCAGTGATAGAAAGTGGGCTGTCAGCGCAGAGCAGTGATAGAGGGTGGACTGTCAGCGCAGGGCAGTGATAGAAGGTAGACTGTCAGCACAGGACAGTGTTAGAAGGTGGACTGTCAGCACAGGACAGTGTTAGAAGGTGGACTGTCAGCACAGGACAGTGATAGAAGGTGGTCTGTCAGCGCAGGTCAGTGATAGAAAGTGGGCTGTCAGCGCAGAGCAGTGATAGAGGGTGGACTGTCAGCGCAGGGCAGTGATAGAAGGTAGACTGTCAGCGCAGGGCAGTGATAGAAGGTAGACTGTCAGCACAGGACAGTGTTAGAAGGTGGACTGTCAGCACAGGACAGTGTTAGAAGGTGGACTGTCAGCGCAGAGCAGTGATAGTGGGTGGACTGTCAGTGCAGGGCAGTGTTAGAAGGTGGACTGTCAGTGCAGGGCAGTGATAGTGGGTGGACTGTCAGTGCAGGGCAGTGATAGAAGGTGGACTGTCAGCACAGGACAGTGATAGAAGGTGGACTGTCAGTGCAGGGCAGTGATAGAAGGTGGGCTGTCAGCACAGGGCAATGATAGAAGGTAGACTGTCAGTGCAGGGCAGTGATAGAAGGTGGGCTGTCAGTGCAGGGCAGTGATAGAAGGTGGGCTGTCAGCACAGGGCAATGATAGAAGGTAGACTGTCAGCACAGGGCAATGATAGAAGGTAGACTGTCAGCACAGGGCAGTGATAGAAGGTGGACTGTCAGTGCAGGGCAGTGATAGAAGGTGGGCTGTCAGCACAGGGCAATGATAGAAGGTAGACTGTCAGTGCAGGGCAGTGATAGAAGGTGGGCTGTCAGTGCAGGGCAGTGATAGAAGGTGGGCTGTCAGCACAGGGCAATGATAGAAGGTAGACTGTCAGCACAGGGCAGTGATAGAAGGTGGACTGTCAGTGCAGGGCAGTGATAGAAAGTGGGCTGTCAGTGCAGGAAAGTGATAGAAGGTGAGCTGTCAGCATAGAGCAGTGATAGAAGGTGGACTGTCAGTGCGGGGCAGTGATAGAAAGTGGGCTGTCAGCGCAGAGCAGTGATAGAGGGTGGACTGTCAGCGCAGGGCAGTGATAGAAGGTAGACTGTCAGCACAGGACAGTGTTAGAAGGTGGACTGTCAGCACAGGACAGTGTTAGAAGGTGGACTGTCAGCACAGGACAGTGATAGAAGGTGGTCTGTCAGCGCAGGTCAGTGATAGAAAGTGGGCTGTCAGCGCAGAGCAGTGATAGAGGGTGGACTGTCAGCGCAGGGCAGTGATAGAAGGTAGACTGTCAGCGCAGGGCAGTGATAGAAGGTAGACTGTCAGCACAGGACAGTGTTAGAAGGTGGACTGTCAGCACAGGACAGTGTTAGAAGGTGGACTGTCAGCACAGGACAGTGATAGAAGGTGGGCTGTCAGCGCAGAGCAGTGATAGAGGGTGAACTGTCAGTGCAGGGCAGTGATAGAAGGTGGACTGTCAGTGCAGGGCAGTGATAGTGGGTGGACTGTCAGTGCAGAGCAGTGATAGAAGGTGGGCTGTCAGTGCAGGGCAGTGATAGAAGGTGGACTGTCAGTGCAGGGCAGTGATAGAAAGTGGGCTGTCAGCGCAGAGCAGTGATAGAGGGTGAACTGTCAGTGCAGGGCAGTGATAGAAGGTGGACTGTCAGTGCAGGGCAGTGATAGAAAGTGGGCTGTCAGCGCAGGTCAGTGATAGAAAGTGGGCTGTCAGCGCAGAACAGTGATAGAGGGTGGACTGTCAGCGCAGGGCAGTGATAGAAGGTGGACTGTCAGCGCAGGGCAGTGATAGAAGGTGGACTGTCAGCGCAGGGCAGTGATAGAAGGTGGACTGTCAGCGCAAGGCAGTGATAGAAGGTGGGCTGTCAGTGCAGGGCAGTGATAGAAGGTGGGCTGTCAGCGCAGGGCAGTGATAGAAGGTTGGCTGTCAGCGCAGGGCAGTGATAGAAGGTGGGCTGTCAGCGCAGGGCAGTGATAGAAGGTTGGCTGTCAGCGCAGGGCAGTGATAGAAGGTGGGCTGTCAGCGCGGGGCAGTGATAGAAGGTGGACTGTCAGCGCGGGGCAGTGATAGAAGGTGGACTGTCAGTGCGGGGCAGTGATAGAAGGTGGGCTGTGAGCGCAGGGCAGTGATAGAAGGTGGGCTGTGAGCGCAGGGCAGTGATAGAAGGTGGGCTGTCAGCGCAGGGCAGTGATAGAAGGTTGGCTGTCAGCGCAGGGCAGTGATAGAAGGTGGGCTGTCAGCGCGGGGCAGTGATAGAAGGTGGACTGTCAGCGCGGGGCAGTGATAGAAGGTGGACTGTCAGTGCGGGGCAGTGATAGAAGGTGGACTGTCAGCGCGGGGCAGTGATAGAAGGTGGACTGTCAGCGCAGGGCAGTGATAGAAGGTGGGCTGTCAGCGCAGGGCAGTGATAGAAGGTGGGCTGTCAGCGCAGGGCAGTGATAGAAGGTGGGCTGTCAGCGCAGGGCAGTGATAGAAGGTGGACTGTCAGTGCGGGGCAGTGATAGAAGGTGCACTGTCAGCGCGGGGCAGTGATAGAAGGTGCACTGTCAGCGCAGGGCAGTGATAGAAAGTGGGCTGTCAGCGCAGGGCAGTGATAGAAGGTGGACTGTCAGCGCAGGACAGTGATATAAGGTGGACTGTCAGTGCAGGTCAGTGATAGAAGGTGGACTGTCAGCGCAGGTCAGTGATAGAAGGTGGGCTGTCAGCGTGGGGTAGTGATAGAAGGTGGACTGTCAGCGCAGGGCAGTGATAGAAGGTGGGCTGTCAGCGCAGGGCAGTGATAGAAGGTGGACTGTCAGCGCAGGGCAGTGATAGAAGGTGGGCTGTCAGCGCAGGGCAGTGATAGAAGGTGGGCTGTGAGCGCAGGGCAGTGATAGAAGGTTGGCTGTCAGCGCAGGGCAGTGATAGAAGGTGGGCTGTGAGCGCAGGGCAGTGATAGAAGGTGGGCTGTCAGCGCAGGGCAGTGATAGAAGGTGGGCTGTGAGCGCAGGGCAGTGATAGAAGGTTGGCTGTCAGCGCAGGGCAGTGATAGAAGGTGGGCTGTGAGCGCAGGGCAGTGATAGAAGGTGGGCTGTCAGCGCAGGGCAGTGATAGAAGGTTGGCTGTCAGCGCAGGGCAGTGATAGAAGGTGGGCTGTCAGTGCGGGGCAGTGATAGAAGGTTGGCTGTCAGCGCAGGGCAGTGATAGAAGGTGGGCTGTCAGCGCAGGGCAGTGATAGAAGGTGGGCTGTGAGCGCAGGGCAGTGATAGAAGGTTGGCTGTCAGCGCAGGGCAGTGATAGAAGGTTGGCTGTCAGCGCAGGGCAGTGATAGAAGGTGGGCTGTGAGCGCAGGGCAGTGATAGAAGGTGGGCTGTCAGCGCAGGGCAGTGATAGAAGGTGGGCTGTCAGTAGTAGTAGATGCCTCATTTAATGCTCTAGAGACCCTCACCGGTTGTGAATAGGGTGAAGCCGATGTTGCAGATCAGATTGTTGAGAAGAGGTTGGCTGCAAAATCGCGATGAGCTCGGCCTGTGGGGAAAACACTGTGATCAGTTCCATCTACAGACTCCAGACTGAGATATGGACCCAACCCCCCCCCCCCTCCCCCACCTGCACCAAATTCATCTTTAAAAAAAAGGCTCATCCAAGCCGGACAACACTATAGAGGGGTTCGGGGCCTTGACAGCGATCAGAAAGGGGGTGCAGTCAATGTCATCAGTCGAGGTCTACAGCAATGCAACCTGCAGCTCTGCGGGCTGGCCGGGCATGCTGGGAGTTGTAGTGTCACAACACCAGGCGAGCAGCCAGTATGTTGCCTATGTATAGAATAGGTGCATTCAGTCTGCCATTGCCCCCACAGTATTAGTATTGAAGTATAATAATTTGCAGCCCCCCGTATTGTGCCAATGCCCCCTCTATGCCTCATCTGCATTGCACTGTGTTATATGTTATTACGTTCCTCTCCTATAACTATCATCTTTATGGAGGTTTTATACCTTGTAGTATTTAGTGCTCAGGTTTATCATGGAGGACGCGGTGAGCGGGAGGTAGAGCTATGGGCCAGGCCGGAGGGGCAATCACCCCCAGATTATGTGGGACCACCAGGCCCCCCGAGCGGACAGGTAAGATGCCCTCATACACCGGGTACTGCACGGGCACAGCTATGGTACAATGTAACCGTATAGAGGGTGTCTGTGTGTGTATGATATACTATATATACAGGGGGGACAGTATGTGTAATAGGGTTATCATACATGGTGCAAAGTGAAACTGACTCAGCTGCCCGTAGCAACCAATCAGATTCCACTTTTCATTCTTCACAGACTCTTTTGAAAATGAAAGGTGGAATCTGATTGGTTGCTAAGGGCAACTGAGTCAGTTTCACTTTCACCATGTCTGATAACCCTATTACACATACTGTCCACATACTTTTGGACCACCCTGTATATATATATATATATATATATATGTATATGTATGTATGTGTGTATATATATATATATATATATATATATATATATTTTGTGTATATATATAAAGTTTAGTATTTCTACATCCTGACATCCCCTTTAAGAAATGACTATGAGACGTCTTCTATTAGCATGTGCAGTTTTTGGAGGAAGCCGCCATGTTTTCTCCCCTTTGCACCCCCTTTATTGCAGCCATCACTGTACACCGCGGGGCTCATGTGCTGTGTGATTACATATCACCCTACATTTACCCTTTCTGCAAAACGTATATAAACGTCTGATCAGTTTGTATACATTGTAAAGGTGTATACTGACCTGAGGAGTATATACATCTGCGGGACGGTCAGGGCGACTCCTGAAGATGCCACAATCGCCAGCCTGGAGGAAACAGGAGAGATTAGGGATACTCATGCCGTGTCGCTGTCCATGCGGCAGATAGGGGGCGCACTTACAGTCTGGATTTGTGGGTTCGGGGTAACCAGCGGCCGAGGTGGTGGGAGACGTGAGCTAGAAAGTAGTGGATCATCCTGTCTGTCACCTGATCCTCGGCCATGAATAATGTAAGGCGGCTCCCGGCTCGCTCTGTGCCCGCTGTAGTCCTGCTCCCCTCCTACATACGGCATGGAGGACTTTAGACCCCCAGAAAACACTGGGTGACCTCTGACCCCTGAATTGCCATAGGGGCTGTCACCCATTGTGCACATTTTATTTTAGTTATTGCTTTATCCTTGGGCTGTATGAAGGCTTTCCCTGAAACAGCGGAATATAGTTTACCCAAAATTGCAAAGTATTTCCTGATTACAGAATGCATGATATCCTGCTGAACTCTGAGACCCCCAGTACCCCCAAATGGAGCGACTGCGTGGCTCCATTGATTGTCTATGTGCCGCTCCGTTCATTGTCTATGTGCCGCTCCGTTCATTGTCTATGTGCCGCTCCATTCATTGTCTATGTGCCGCTCCATTCATTGTCTATGTGCCGCTCCATTCATTGTCTATGTGCCGCTCCGTTCATTGTCTATGTGCCGCTCCATTCATTGTCTATGTGCCGCTCCATTCATTGTCTATGTGCCGCTCCGTTCATTGTCTATGTACCGCTCCATTCATTGTCTATGTGCCGCTCCATTCATTGTCTATGTGCCGCTCCATTCATTGTCTATGTGCCGCTCCATTCATTGTCTATGTGCCGCTCCATTCATTGTCTATGTGCCGCTCCATTCATTGTCTATGTGCCGCTCCGTTCATTGTCTATGTGCCGCTCCGTTCATTGTCTATGTGCCGCTCCATTCATTGTCTATGTGCCGCTCCGTTCATTGTCTATGTGCCGCTCCATTCATTGTCTATGTGCCGCTCCATTCATTGTCTATGTGCCGCTCCGTTCATTGTCTATGTGCCGCTCCGTTCATTGTCTATGTGCCGCTCCGTTCATTGTCTATGTGCCGCTCCATTCATTGTCTATGTGCCGCTCCGTTCATTGTCTATGTACCGCTCCAGTCATTGTCTATGTGCCGCTCCGTTCATTGTCTATGTGCCGCTCCGTTCATTGTCTATGTGCCGCTCCGTTCATTGTCTATGTGCCGCTCCATTCATTGTCTATGTGCCGCTCCATTCATTGTCTATGTGCCGTTCCGTTCATTGTCTATGTACCGCTCCAGTCATTGTCTATGTGCCGCTCCAGTCATTGTCTATGTGCCGCTCCATTCATTGTCTATGTGCCGCTCCGTTCATTGTCTATGTGCCGCTCCGTTCATTGTCTATGTGCCGCTCCGTTCATTGTCTATGTGCCGCTCCGTTCATTGTCTATGTGCCGCTCCGTTCATTGTCTATGTGCCGCTCCGTTCATTGTCTATGTGCCGCTCCAGTCATGGTCTATGTGCCGCTCCGTTCATTGTCTATGTGCCGCTCCAGTCATGGTCTATGTGCCGCTCCGTTCATTGTCTATGTGCCGCTCCGTTCATTGTCTATGTACCGCTCCAGTCATTGTCTATGTGCCGCTCCAGTCATTGTCTATGTGCCGCTCCATTCATTGTCTATGTGCTGCTCCAGTCATTGTCTATGTGCCGCTCCAGTCATTGTCTATGTGCCGCTCCGTTCATTGTCTATGTGCCGCTCCGTTCATTGTCTATGTGCCGCTCCATTCATTGTCTATGTGCTGCTCCAGTCATTGTCTATGTGCCGCTCCGTTCATTGTCTATGTGCCGCTCCAGTCATGGTCTATGTGCCGCTCCATTCATTGTCTATGTGCCGCTCCGTTCATTGTCTATGTGCCGCTCCGTTCATTGTCTATGTGCCGCTCCATTCATTGTCTATGTGCCGCTCCATTCATTGTCTATGTGCCGCTCCGTTCATTGTCTATGTGCCGCTCCAGTCATTGTCTATGTGCTGCCCGATATCGTGAAGGGCCGCACTGTGTAACTCAGCTCCAATCAAGATCTCATAGTCTGCTTCACCGGATCCCTGGGGGTCCAGCACTCGGACCCCCAACGATCAGCAAATTATACCCTCTCGTATGAATATTGAAATATTGGGAAAACTCCTCTAAGAGCTCTCCCAGTTTTAAAATAACTTATTATTGTTTATACAAAGTTTTCAACTTTTGATACATTTTGTATGATCATAGTTCCATAATTCTCCAGATCTCTGCTTGCTGTTTCTGGACGGATTCATTCTGCTTTATATCTGCTCAGACCTTACACTATTCGCATCTGAGGGTTTGGTGCATTTGCATCCAGTCTGTACAATCCTCTGTGCGGAAGGCATCAGCAGCACAAATCTCGCATCTGTCCGGATGTCACAATGTATCAGCCCAGATTCTGAACTGGATACTAAATCTATGGATATAAAGAAGCAGGTTTCCATTCATTCAGCAAGCAGAGATCTTAAGATGGTGTAAAATTAGTCTGTGTAAGGCTATGTTCACATTTCCGTTGTTTTGCTTCCGTCTCCTTGAGGAATTACGGTATCCTGCAAAATATTTTGCAGGAATCGTTTTTTTTCCCCATAGACGTCTATTAGCGACGAATGGGCTTGCATTGCATCCGCCGCATGACGGATCATTCGTTTAGTGACTGACCGTCAGGCGGGAGCAACGCTGCATGTAACATTTTTTGGAGTGGCAAAAAAACGGACTCCGCAGGTGTCCATCGCCATTCGTCACAAGCTATAATGGTTGTCTATGGTGCTGGATTTCGTCGTAATCCGTCACATGACGGAATCAAGTGCTGGATTCCTTCATGCTCTACTGAGCATGCCCAGCATGTTAGACACACCCACTTGGCTGTCCCAAACACAAACGGATCACGACGGATGCTGCAAAAACTGATGCACACCGGATGTAACGGACGCGACGGATCAGTTTTTTCACAGGATTCCTGTGAACGGAATCCTGTGAAATAACACATCCGTTGCATCAGTTGACAACTAAAAAACGACTGATCCATCGTTCAACGACGGACCTGATGGATTTAAAACAACGGAAATGTGAACATAGCCTAAGGCTGCTTTCACACTTGCGTCGTTTTGCATCAGCTGCAATCCGTTGTGTGACTGATGCTGCAAAAAAACTGATCCGTTGCAGCTTTTTTGTTCCGGAATTTACTCATCTGAGCATGCTCAGTTGGTAAATGACTGATCTGTCACAGGAATCCGTCCAGTGACACATTCCAACGGATTCCGCTCCTATAGGCTTCCATTATAAAAACGATGGACGCCGACGGAATCCTGCACATTGCGTTTTTTTGATGCTCCAAAAAACACTACATGCTGCGTTGCTGCCGCCCGGCGGTCAGTCATTCCACGATTGATCTGTTGCTCGGCGGATGCAACGCAAGGCCATCAGCTGCAATCCGTCGGCCATACAAGTCTATGGGAAAAAAAACTGAATCCTGCAAAATTCCTCAAGGCGACGGATTGCAACTGATGCAAAACGACGCAAGTGTGAAAGCAGCCGAGTTACAAAGTTGCAGAGACCGTTGCACTTTTGGAGAAAGTTTTATGGAAGATGCCCAATGTCACCTTGCACTTACCTGCAGGACCAGCACTTTGATTAGTTTTTCGCAGTCCGTTTTTTGTAGTTTCGTCGCTTCTTTTGCGCTTTTTACTTGGATCTTATGATGCGAGGTTTGTCCTTTGGAAGCAGGAGGCAACATTTGCTTCCGGTGTTGTATGGGTTAATTCTTCACCATTGCACCATACTCCGGTAGAGTTTTCGGATGACGCCATGCAGGAGCTCGGCACTCTTCACCACTAGCCAGTTAGTGACTATTACACAGACCATCACTGTGATAGCCAGCGACTGAGCCACCCACAGGAGCATGGTGCGTGCGGCTGCAAGATAATAGTGGCACTGGGGCAACGTGGCATCTTTGAAAGGTGGTGGTGGGGGAGGGAAGGAGCGGGCCGGCATGGATTAGCATCTCATTAGTTTATACAGTTGGTTGGATGCAGACAAAAGTATTCAGCGGAGCTATGTGATATGTGGGCAGTTGCCAGTCGTATACTGGGACCATTCTCCAAACTGGGATGACAATGCAGGCAGCGCCCCCTGGTGTACACACACGTCATCTTCAGACGTCTGCTCACAGGTTCGGACTTTGGATTTATGAACATGTCCTGGATGTGAGGTCGGGATGTTTCTTTCTTCACTAGCTCTTATGTATCAGCACAGCTTCATTCCTGGAGGGATTTCCCCTACAAGTGTTTACCTTCAAATCTTCAACTTTTTTTTTCTCCACCCTCCCTGAGACTGTAGATGCTTTTTTATTCTCTCAATGCTGTAATCGGCCATTTCTAACCCTCTTACTGCTGCATTCAATATCACTGAGGAAAGCGAGGAACTGAGATGAGACGTCACAACTAGGAGCAGAATCTGAGGAGCAGCCAGATAAGTGGCGGACTCTGCAGCACCAAAATAAAGAATGTTTACAAAGTTGCCTGATTTTGCATTTAGGAAGCAAATAATCAAAAATAATAGTGAAAAAGTTCCAGGTAACTTCAATATAAACCGGCCTTTGTGTACAATATTCACTACACCACGTGTATCCTACATTCTAACCAGACTTCCCCTCTGCGGCCTCTATCTGTAGCTTTCCATTACCTCTGAGCCTGTGGGAGATGTTTATCTGTTTTTATTTTCCCAAACGCCGCATACAACCTTTAGGGGTTACTGTTCCCTTGTCTAATTGGAGCATATTCAAAAGCAGCAGCAGCATGGAGAACATTATACTGTACTTCTGAGCAGTGTAGCTGTTAAACCAGCTCTGGGGTGAGATAAAACACGCACTAGAAAGGAGCAGCATTTAGGACAATATACTGCAGTACTAAACTAGCTGTAAATCCAACTCTGGATGAGATAAAACACTTACTAAAAAGCAGCATCATGGAGGACATTGTACTTCAGTACTAAGCAGTTTAGCTGTAAATCCAGCTCTAGGGTGAGATAAAATACGTACTAGAAAGCAGCATCATGGAGGACATTGTATTTCAGTACTGACCAGTGTAGCTATGAATTCAGCACTGGGGTGAGATAAAAAAAAAACCTTACTAGACAGCAGCAGCATGGAGGACATTGTGCTTCAGTACTAAGCAGTGTAGCTGTAAATCCAGCTCTAAGGTGAGATAAAACACTTACTAGAAAGCAGCATGGAGGACATTGTACTTCAGTAATAAGTGGTTTAACTGTAAATCCAGCTCTAGGGTGAGATAATACACTTAATGGAAAGCAGCAGCATGGAGGACGTTGTACTTCAGTATTGAACAGTGTAGCTGTAAATCCAGCTCTAAGGTGAGATAATACACTTACTGCAATGCAGCAGGATGGATGACGCTGTAATTCAGTATTGGCCAGTGTAGCTGTAAATCCAGCTCGGGGTTGAGATAAAACACGTACTAGAAAGCAGCAGCATGGAGGACATTGAACGTCAGTACTAAGCAGTGTAGCTGTAAATCCAGCTCTAGGGTGAGATAAAACACTTACTAGAAAGCAGCAGAATGGAGGACATTGTACTTCAGTACTAAGCAGTGTAGCTGTAAATCCAGCTCTAGGGTGATATAAAACACTTACTACAAAGCAGCAGCATGGAGGACATTGTACTGAAGTACTAGAAATCTGCCACGTTTGTTCCTCTTTTTTTTAGTCTCCTCCCTTTATCCTCACCAAAGACTACAATTGACCGCTGTAATCTGATCCCTCAGTCTCCGTTTTGGCAAGAAGCAGAATAGTCTTAAGATTTATTAAGAAGTTTTTTTCTATTCCTTTGTTCTACTAATTTATGCAAATTTTGTTGAAACGACGAGGACTGATTAAGGAGGGAATTACTTTATGTATCAGTCCTGACGGCTGCCCATCCCCCGCCCCTCTTGTGTTATCCCCTCGCTGCACCTTATCCTTTGTTTCATTCATTCTCTGTTATTGTTTCTCTTTTTTTTATCATTTGCCGTTCTCTCCTTTATTTTGTCAGTGATGGGCTGTAGCTCCGCGGATTTGGTGTGATCCGTCCTCCCGGCTTCTTATGTTGGGTTTATCCAGAATAGCTTTAACCCTGTGCCCCAGAGTCTCCCGGTGCAGACGTAGGGACCCCAGTAATGTCTGCACGTGGCGAGCGCCCATCAGGGGCCTGGTAACACCAGCTCGCGGTGACGCCAGGAGGAGCGCGCGGAGGGCACAGGGTGAGTAATCCTTACTGACTGCTATGTTTATATGGATACGTTGCTGCCTGATTTCCTTGGTTGTCCTTTGCAATATTTAGAAAATTGGATTTATTTATTTTTTTACACCATTTATCTTTATATATTTCATATTTTATATATATTTTATATTTTTGTCATATTATATATATATATATATATATATATATATATATATTTAAAATGATGACAAAAATACAAAATATATATATAAAATATGGAATATATTAAGATAAATTGTGTAAATAAATATGAAATATATATATAAAATATGAAATACATAAAAATAAATGGTGTAAATAAATGGTGTCAAAAAAAGAAATTTATATATATATATATATATATATATATATATATATATATATATATATATATATATATATATATAATCAGTACAGACCAAAAGTTTGGACACACTTCATTCAAAGAATTTTCTTTATTTTCAGGACTTTAAAAATTGGAGATTCACATTGAAGGCATCAAAACTATGAATTAACACATGTGGAATGAAATAGTTAACAAAGTGTGAATCAAAGTAGCCGCCTTTTGCTTTGATTACTGCTTTGCACACTCTTGGCATTCTCTTGATGAGCTTCAAGAGGTAGTCATCGGAAATGGTTTTCCAACAGTCTTGAAGGCACTCCCAGAGATGCTTAGCACTTGTTGGCCCTTTTGCCTTCACTCTGCGGTCCAGCTCACCCCAAACCATCTCGATTGGGTTCAGGTCTGGTGACTGTGGAGGCCAGGTCATCTGGCGTAGCATCCCATCACTCTCCTTCTTAGTCAAATAGCCCTTACACAACCTGGAGGTGTGTTTGGGGTCATTGTCCTGTTGAAAAATAAATTATGGTCCAACTAAACGCAAACCGGATGGAATAGCATGCTGCTGCAAGATGCTGTGGTAGCCATGCTGGTTCTGTATGCCTTCAGTTTTGAATAAATCCCCAACAGTGTCAGCAGCAAAGCCCCCGCACACCATCACACCTCCTCCTCCATGCTTCACGGTGGGAACCAGCCATGTAGAGTCCATCCAATCACCTTTTCTACAAAGACACGGTGGTTGGATCCAAAGATCTCAAATTTGTACTCATCAGACCAAAGCACAGATTTCCACTGGTCTAATGTCCATTCCTTGTGTTCTCTTCTGCTTGTTGCCTGTCCTTAGCAGTGGTTTCCTAGCAGCTATTTTACCATGAAGGCTGCTGCACAAAGTCTCCTCTTAGTAGTTGTTCTAGAGATGAGAAGGTGTGTCCAAACTTTTGATCTGTACTGTGTGTGTGTGTGTGTGTATAGACATTATACATATATAATATATATACATTTTTTTATACCATTTAGTTTTACACCACTGATTTTTATGGTTCACATTTTATATATATTTTATATTTTTCATTTAAAAACAAATTTTTATATATGCAATATGTGTGTGTGTGTGTGTGTGTGTGTATATATATAATATATATATATATATATATATATATATATATATATTAATTTTTAAATGAAAAATATAAAAAATATATGAATGTGAAACATATAAAAATCAGTGGTGTAACTAAATGGTGTAAAAATATATATGCTGGTGTGTGTGTGTGTGTATGTATGTATATATATATATATATATATATATATATATAATGTGTATATATAAATATATATAATTATTTTTATTTTTTTTTACACCATTTCATTTTATATATTTCATATTTTATATATATTTTATTTTTTATACAATTTATTTATTTTTACACCATTTATCCGTTTTGTCGGACACATTTTATGTAGGTGATCATCAGAGTAAAATTCTAATAAAAAATCCCCAAACTGGGCAGACGAACCTCCCGCCGTGCACGGGAGCAGATATTGCACCGTCCGTATCCAGGCGGGCACCGAGGCGGCACTCCCCATCGGACTGACCCCGTCCGCCTGTGATGAAATCATTGTCTGGTTTTCGCTTACCTGTCACCCAATTCTCCTTTCCCGAGTGCCATGTGTGCAGGGGTCAGTGTGGATACAAGTGCGGAGTGTGGTGACATAACGCCGAACACGCCACATTGCGACACCCGGATTATGACATCGGGGTTAACCCTTTCTCTGCTGCAGGACGAGGCTCTCTGAAGGATCCAAACAATGTTCTGCAAAAATTAGGACAGAAGAGATGGATTTCATTTTGGAGGGGCTCCTTCCCCTGATTGCTGGATCTGCCATCACTGGGGGTCCTCACCATCCCAGCATTATTCCCCAACTTAGTAGCGTTTGTGACCGCTGGGACCCCACCGCTCCGCAGTGATACATATGTGGATGGCGCCCTGTGACCGCTCTTGTAGTATCCATATCGCTGGTCCCTCCGCTTTACCAGGACCGGATCACATATATGATACATGGGACATCACGGCCGCACAGAGTCCAGACGAGCCCGATGTGAAGGGGCAGCGACTCCCCCATTTGCCGGATTTTCTACATCGATGCCCTGAGTATTCGCACATATAATAAATGTATGATGGCCGCTCCGGTAACCCCAGGCTGGGTAATTGCATTTTGATGCCACTTCCGTTTTTCTTCGCCTTTTTATTTCCTCTGTAGATTACATCAGTAACGCTGCCGCCCTCCACCCAACACCCGCGTATTCTGCAGACGCCATGGAGAAGTCCGATGAGAGGATGGAGGTTGTGCTCCTCGCTACAGGCTCCTACAACCCCATCACTGTCATGCACCTGCGACTGTTTGAATTGGCACGAGACTATCTGCATGGGACGGGTGAGAGGATATTACAGGGTAACTCCGCATCAGTAATGTGTGTACACCAGCAGAATAGTGAGTGCAGCTCTGGAGGATAATACAGGGTGTAACTCCGCATCAGTAATGTGTGTACACAGTGACTGCACCAGCAGAATAGTGAGTGCAGCTCTGGAGTATAATACAGGAGGTAACTCAGGATCAGTAATGTAATGTATGTACACAGTGACTGCACCAGCAGAATAGTGACTGCAGCTCTGGAGTATAATACAGGAGGTAACTCAGGATCAGTAATGCAATGTATGTACACAGTGACTGCATCAGCAGCATAGAGAGTGCAGCTCTGGAGGATAATACAGGAGGTAACTCAGGATCAGTAATGTAATGTATGTACACAGTGACTGCACCAGCAGAATAGTGAGTGCAGCTCTGGAGTATAATACAGGAGGTAACTCAGGATCAGTAATGTAATGTATGTACACAGTGACTGCACCAGCAGAATAGTGAGTGTAGCTCTGGAGTATAATACAGGGTGTAACACCGCATCAGTAATGTGTGTACTACACCAGCAGAATAGTGAGTGCAGCTCTGTAGTATAATACAGGGTCTAACACTGCATCAGTAATGTGTGTACTGCACCAGCAGAACAGTGAGTGCAGCTCTGGGGTATAATACAGGCGGTAACTCAGGATCAGTAATGTAATGTATGTACACAATGACTGCATCAGCAGAATAGTGAGTGCAGCTCTGGGGTATAATACACAATATAACTCAGGATTGTTTCTGCATAAATATTTTAATGATTTTTCTTTTGCACAGGAAAATATAAGGTTGTGAAAGGAATAATCTCCCCAGTGAGTGATGGGTATAAGAAGAAAGGCCTTGTTGAGGGGTCTCACCGTCTAGCCATGGCACAGCTGGCGACTGAGAATTGTGACTGGATAGAGGTGGACCCCTGGGAGTGTTTGCAGAAGGAATGGACGGAGACAGCGCTGGCATTAAGGTATTGAAGATTATGGGGCGCGGAGCAATGTCTGGTCTGCAGTCTATATATATATATATATATATATATATATATATATATATATATATATATATATATATATATATAACATAATACACACAGAGTGTGTGCACCCATATCCTGTCCACCTCCATTAACTTGAGAATGGCGGGGCAGCTATAGGCATAGAAGTGGTGTCTAGGTATAGTAAAGTAGCCATGCGCTACGCAATGAAACCACCTATAGCGCCACCTGGTGGAAAACAACGGAGTTAGCATTTTTATCTCGAAAACGGAACGAGATAGAGAAAAAAATGAATTACAAAGTTGTAGGGCGTCATTAATTCAATACGAATCGACACCTTGCATACAGAAATGCTGTGATTAGAACGTGTAAACCTCACAAGGCTGCGGACGTGAAGCGATACCTCATGGAGACCTTCCTACAAGTCATTGGGTATGGTGGCTGTGTGGAGTGGCCTCCGCTCACCTCACCTGACCCCATTGGGCTTCTTTCTGTGAGGTCACATCAAACAGCAGGTGTATGCGACCCCTCCACCAACATTGCAGGACCTACGACTATGTATCACAGATGCTTGTGCAAACGTATCACCTACCATATTGCAGCAAGATACAGTATGCTGTGCAGAGTCCAGATGTACATTGCAGCTGACGGGGGCCGCTAATGAGCGCCATATGCCTGACCAGCATTCAATGTTTGGGGGGTGGGGGGGTCATGGGTTTCATATCATAGCATTTCTGTATGCAAGGTGTCGATTCGTATTGAATTGATGATGCCCTACAACTTTGTAATTCACTTTTTTCTCTCTCTCGTTCCGTTTTCAAGATAAAAATGCTAACTCCGTTTTTTTCCACCAGGTGGCGCCATAGGTGGTTTCACTGCGTAGCACATGGCTATTTTACTATACCTAGACAACTTCTATGCCTATAGCTGCTGCCATTCTCAAGT
Organism: Anomaloglossus baeobatrachus; assembly: GCF_048569485.1. Classification (NCBI taxonomy): domain Eukaryota; kingdom Metazoa; phylum Chordata; class Amphibia; order Anura; family Aromobatidae; genus Anomaloglossus; species Anomaloglossus baeobatrachus. The sequence goes on along the minus strand of NC_134363.1, from coordinate 183,564,522 downwards.
TAATGGCGGTGGACAGGATATGGGTGGACACTCTGTGTGTGTGTGTGTGTGTGTGTGTGTGTCTGTGTGTCTGTGTGTGTGTGTATATATCTATATATATATATATATATATATATATATATCTATATATATATATCTATATATATATATCTATATATATATATCTATATATATATATATATCTATATATACACACAGGGTGAACGTGTCACTGTTTGTCCTCACAGACATTACCAGCAGCAGCAGACGTGTTCTGGTGATACTGGGGGGCTGGAGAAGAAATCGGGGCACAGAAAAGGTCAGAAGAGGAAGCGAAATAACATCAGCCAAGATGCTCCTGACTACAACTGTCCGGAGAGTAAAGGTATATACACGTCCTATATACTGCACATACTGAGCACTACAACCCCCAGCATGATGCAGCTGTGATATAATGTGTTATTCTCTACAAATATCCCCCTACAACCCCCATCAGGTGTGTCATGGCCGCCGGGTCACTATTGCTGTCTTCTCTTTCAGCCTCACCTCGGGTAACGCTTCTCTGTGGAGCCGACCTGCTGGAGTCCCTCGGGGTCCCGAACCTTTGGAAACCGGAACACGTGGTAGAAATCGTGTCGTCTTTCGGTCTGGTCTGTATCACCAGGATGGGCAGCGATGTCGGCAAGTTCATCTACGAGTCCGATGTCCTGTGGAAGCATCGGGACAATATCCACCTGGTGGAGGAGTGGGTCACCAACGACATCTCCTCCACCAAGGTGCGGCGAGCCCTGCGGAGGGGCATGAGCGTGCGGTACCTGGTCCCCGACCCTGTCCTGGACTACATCAAGAAACACGACCTGTACAGCGAGGAGAGCGAGGGGAAGAACTCAGACATCCTCCTAGAACCCTTCCTAAGGAACTCCACCAACCCCCAGAAATGACCCATCGCCCGGCCATGTGCTGCAGGTCTTCGGAGCGGCCAGGCCTGCTGGTGCCTCAGTAGAAATAACCAATACCTATGTTTATGATTTAGGGTCTGAGCCTCTTTTCCCCGCTGCCTGGATCTTATGTCTGGTGACCCCAGAGATGATAGAAAGGTCCATCTGCTCCTAAAGGTCAAACCACCCCCTCCATAGACGGGTACAAGGGAGATGTGGGCCACAAGGTACATGTAGGGCCGATCATGGGAGAAAATGGACCAACATCTCTCATCTCAGTGGAGTTACCAAGAGCTGATGGACATCTCTACATCCGCCACATGAAGGTCCTTATACGTGTAGCGGCCTCAGACCCAGGGGGGGCTCAAATGAGGGGTGAATATACATCACTGGGGGGCGGAAAGTGCTGAACACTAATATTTATTATATTTTTACTAGAATACACACAGCTATACTGTGCCCAATGGATCCTACTGAAAAATAAATATATCAATAGGTCAAGTCACCCCCCCAAGCCCAAACATCCGAACCACCCCCGACAGTAACTGCTCTCATAAAGTCTGACACCCGACCACTATACAGGTTACATATACATATAATCTACATCAAATATTATCATTGCTTTACTACCCAGTACTGATCCTGAGTTACATCCTGCGTTATACTCCAGAGCTGCACTCACTATTCTGCTGGTGCAGTCACTGTGTACATACATCACATTACTGATCCTGAGTTACTTCCTGTATTATACTCCAGAGCTGCACTCACTATTCTGCTGGTGCAGTCACTGTGTACATACATTACATTACTGATCCTGAGTTACTTCCTGTATTATACTCCAGAGCTGCACTCACTATTCTGCTGGTACAGTCACTGTGTACATTACATTACTGACCCTGAGTTACCTCCTGTATTATACCCCAGAGCTGCACTCACTATTCTGCTGGTGCAGTCACTGTGTACATACATTACATTACTGATCCTGAGTTACCTCCTGTATTATACCCCAGAGCTGCACTCACTATTCTGCTGGTGCAGTCACTGTGTACATACATTACATTACTGATGCTGTACTGATTTTCATCCTATAGATGTATGGTGTCTCCACCAGCAGAATAGTGAGTGCAGCTCTGGAAAATATAAGATGTACAGCGGGTGCGGAAAGTATTCAGACCCCTTTACATTTTTCACTCAATTTTTCATTGCAGCCATTTGGTAAATTCAAAAAAAGTTCATTTTTTCCTCATTAATGTACACTCTGCCCCCAACCCCCATCTTGTCAGAAAAAAACAGAAATGTAAAAAATTTGTGCAAATTTATTAAACAAGAAAAACTGAAATCTCACATGGTCATAAGTATTCAGCCCCTTTGCTCAGTATTGAGTAGAGGCGCCCTCCCTTTTGAGCTAGTGCAGCCATGAGTCTTCTTGGAATCCTGGATTTGGGGATCCTCGTCCATTCTTTCTTGCAGATCCTCGCCAGTTCCGTCAGGTTGGATGGTGAACGTTGGTGGACGCCATTTTCAGGTCTTTCCAGAGATGCTCCATTGGGTTTAGGTCAGGGCTCTGGCTGGGCCGGTCAAGAATGGTCACAGAGTTGTTCTGAAGCCGCTCCTTTGTTATTTTAGCTGTGTGCTTAGGGTCATTGTCTTGTTGGAAGGTGAATCTTCTGCCAAATCTGAGGTCCACAGCATCTGGAAGAGGTTTTCTTCCATGATATCTCTGTAATTGGCTGCATTAATCTTTCCTTCATTTGCAACCAGTTGTCTTGTCCCTGCCCCCATAGCATGATGCTGCCACCACCATGTTTCACTGTGGGGATTGTATTGGGCATGTAAAGAGCAGTGCCTGGTTTTCTCCACACATACCGCTTAGAATTATCACCAAAAAGTTCTATCTTCGTCTCATCAGACCAGAGAATCTTATTTCTCATAGTCTGGGAGTCCTTCATGTGTTTGTTTTTTGCAAAATCTATGAGGGCTTTCACATGTCTTGTACTGAGGAGAGGCTTCCGTCGGCCACTCTTGCCATAAAAGCCCGACTGGTGGAGGCTGCAGTGATAGGTGACTTTGTGGAACTTTCTCCCATCTCTCTACTGCATCTCTGGAGCTCGGCCACAGTGATCTTGGGGCTCTTCTTTACCTCTCACCAAGGCTCTTTTCCCACGATTGCTCAGTTTGGCTGGACGGCCAAGTCTAGGAAGAGTCCTGATGGTCTCAAACTTCTTCCATTTAAGGATTATGGAGGCCACTGTGCTCTTAGGAACCTTGAGTACTGCAGAAATTCTTTTGTAACCTTGGCCAGATCTGTGCCTTGGCACAATTCTGTCTCTGAGCTCCTTGGGCAGTTCCTTTGACCTCATTATTCTCATTTGGTGTGACATGCAGTGTGAGCTGTGAGGTCTTATATAGACAGGTGTGCGCCTTTCCAAATCACGTCCTATCAGTGTAATTACACACAGCTGGACTTCAATGAAGGAGGAGAACCATCTCAAGGAGGATCACAAGGAAATGGACAGCAGGTGACTTACATATGAGTGTCTAAGCAAAGGGGCTGAATACTTATGACCATGTGATATTTAAGTTTTTCTTTTTTAATAAATTTGCACAAATTTCTATATTTCTGGGGGGGGGGGTTCTGTCAAGATGGGGGATGGGGGGCAGAGTGCACATTAATGAGAAAAAAATGAACTTTACTGAATTTACCCAATGGCTGCAATGAAAAATGTAAAGGGGGCTGAATACTTTCCATACCCACTGTATGTACACAGTGCCTCAGCTCTTCGGTGTAGATTATATTGATATAGTAAATGTAAAGTGGTGATCCATATTCTTGATTTTTGCCGCTGATTCTCTGGGATGTGTGGACCCGTCCATAGATGAGGGTACATGTGCGGTGATCTCAGGGTGACGTCTTCTGGAGAGTCCCGGTGCTCCATACCGGTGCGGTATCACAATGCTGGACCCCCGCTGCTCTCGAGGGGAGAGGGTTTGGTGCTTTGTCTCCATTTTTTGTCAATCTTAAATAAATCATTGACTCTCCTTCATTCTCACCTTTTCTTTAGTGAATATTATAAAAAAAAAAAAAAGAATTCTCATAACTTAAATGTTCTTAATGCTAAAAATGTGGGACCCCTGAGTCTTTCCAATAAGGTGCAGTCCCTGCCGGTCTCCCCAACGGGGGTGGAAACGTCTGCAATCTGTCACATCAGAGACACCTTTTATTCTTTCTATGAAGGGTATAATAGTTTTGATGAATATTTATTTAATTTAAAATTGCATTTTTTTATTTATTTTATTTTTTTGGGGGGATGAAGAAACATTTGAATATACAATGTAACATATTTTTTATGCATACCCCATAAAGATGTGGATATTTGAGGAGCGGGTCAGCCGGGGAAGATTTGCCTTTCCAAATGTGGGAATTCTTAGAACGCAAAGTGTTGCAGCGCAGAGGTTCCGCACCCCGTGACGTCTGTATACACTGCCCTGATTGTTAGTTAATATGTTATTATTGATCTTGCGGTCCTGGCTGAGTCAGGAGGTCGCTGTCTGGCCCGGGTGTTACAGACGTCCATACATGATTTCTAGTTAAACCCTAACATGACCGTGTCCACATGCAGTGCTGTAACATCCGACTGTTTCTACCAGTGTATGGCCTCCAGCCCCTTACCCTCACTGTGTACCAACTGTCCCATTAACGCCTGTGTACAATGTCTGGTCGCATGGACCCCGGTGTATAACCTCTGGACCCCTCACCCTCCATTGTATAACCTCCGGCTCCCGACGTGCCTTCTGCCTTGTCTACCATGTGACAAAGCGTCCGCTGGTGCGGAGCTCACTGATACCAGTGCATCCTGTAATAGGAGCCACCGGGGTAACAAGTCCATTCCTGACATTTCTTCCTCTTGAATCTTCCCCATCACCTGTGCATGATTGTGGAGACACGGGCTCAGCGGGTGCTCTCGTCCACTAAATCCCGCCGCCTTTAGAAAGACAGCGTGGCTCAGGGCTCATCCCAACTGAACGCCGACCTCCTTAACCGTGGGCGGAACACTACTCAGACAACACAGGGTGAGGGAACCACAATAATTAGACTTTATTGGATCCCCAAACAATTAACGGCACATAACACATAACCAGCAAAACACACAAATGTAACAGGCAACAGAGTCTCACCCTTCCGCTGGCTCACCAGGGATATAGAATGTCCTTGCCTCAGAGGTTCCAGGGCCGCTTACTCCAGTCCAGCAGCACCCCGCTTTTGGCGGGCACCCACCGAGAAAGGAATAACGCCAGATTTAGGAAGCTGTGTGAGGTCTGCAAAGTCTGTAACAGGTGACTGAACTGTCCCAACCTGAGTGTCCTCCTTAGGTAGTCCTGATATGATGTTACAATCCTGGCAGCCGGAGTCGAAATCCCTAGGCTGTGGATATGGTCTCCAACTGGATCCGGAGTCCCTAGATTGAAGCCATAAGATATCCTGATCCTCTAGTCAGCTCCAAAGAGCTGAGACTGGATCCATCAGCATCCATCAACCTTCATCAACCCTGGTGGCTTAAAGAAGTCCCTTTTATAGCCATAACCTTCCCTTAGGATACACTGCGTCCTCATCGATTGGTTGGACAAGATTGCTTCTCCCATTGGATGAATTTCAAGCTGCATGGATAATGTTCATTTAAATGATGTGCATAGAAAGACTCAGTATATCTACATGGAGTCGGCAAGTCACCGACTAGACAATGGCTACTAAGGTAATTACATTATCAATACACAACTACAATACATTGGTTACTGGAAAAGTCTGGAGAACAATACGTCTGGCTTTCAGTGGCCAACACAATTACATTGAGTCAACAAGAGTCTTGTAAAAACAATGAGGGACTTCTCCCCCGTCTATAGACAATCTATCGTGCTGTCTGGCTGGATTTTAAGAAACTTTAACCCATGAGAGTCCATGTCGTCACAATGATATTATTGAGAAGAGAAAGGAACCGGGGCAACTTGGCCATGAAGTGGAGACCCCATAATATTACAGAGCGGGGGGCCGAGTGCTGAGGAGCAGAGGACAAAAAAGTCACCAGCGCTCTGCTCACCCCATAACTGCAGAGTCCAGACCTCCTCTGGAAACATCAGCACAAACACTGCACCTGTGGTATCTTCATGGCCGAGCTGCTGCAGCCGTACTTTACCAAGCACAATGCCGAGCCATATATCACCAAGCACAATGCTGAGCCGTATATCACCAAGCACAATGCTGAGCCGTACATCACCAAGCACAATGCTGAGCCGTACATCACCAAGCACAATGCTGAGCCATGCATCACCAAGCACAATGCCGAGCCGTACATCACCAAGCACAATGCCGAGCCGTACATCACCAAGCACAATGCCGAGCCATACATCACCAAGCACAATGCCGAGCCGTACATCACCAAGCACAATGCTGAGCCGTACATCACCAAGCACAATGCCGAGCCATGCATCACCAAGCACAATGCCGAGCCGTACATCACCAAGCACACTGCCGAGCCATACATCACCAAGCACAATGCCGAGCTATACATCACCAGGCACAATGCCGAGCCGTACATCACCAGGCACAATGCCGAGCCGTACATCACCAGGCACAATGCCGAGCCGTACATCACCAAGCACAATGCCGAGCCGTATATCACCAAGCACAATGCCGAGCCGTATATCACCAAGCACAATGCTGAGCCGTACATCACCAAGCACAATGCTGAGCCGTACATCACCAAGCACAATGCCGAGCCGTACATCACCAAGCACAATGCCGAGCCGTACATCACCAAGCACAATGCCGAGCCGTACATCACCAAGCACAATGCTGAGCCATACATCACCAAGCACAATGCCGAGCCATACATCACCAAGCACAATGCCGAGCCGTACATCACCAAGCACAATGCCGAGCCGTACATCACCAAGCACAATGCCGAGCCATACATCACCAAGCACAATGCCGAGCCATACATCACCAAGCACAATGCCGAGCCATGCATCACCAAGCACAATGCCGAGCCGTACATCACCAAGCACAATGCCGAGCCGTACATCACCAAGCACAATGCCGAGCCGTACATCACCAAGCACAATGCTGAGCCGTACATCACCAACTACAATGACAAGCCGTGCATCACCAAGCACAATGCTGAGTGTCGGATGGAGCGATGTAAAGCGGCCACCACTGGACTCTGGAGGAGACGTGTTCTGTGCAGTAATGGATTGCACTTCTCTATCTGCGTCTGATGGAGGGGTCTGGGTTTGGTGAATAGAGGACGTTATCCCCTGACTGCATTGTGCTCCCTGTACAGTTGTTGTGAGGAGGAGGATAATGTTCCGGGCTTTTATCAGGGGGCGGCCGTGGCCTCTTACACTGGTGAGCGGAAATCTTAATGTGTCAGCATAAGACATTGTGGAGAATTGTAGCTTCAGCTTTGTGGGGACAGTTTGGGGACGACCCTTCTCTGTTTTCGTTGCCTGTATCCAGAGTGCACACTGCTCGGTATGAGGATTATATCACTGTGCGCTGCCCCTCCACATTTCTCATACAGAGGGGGGTCCGCAGGAGAGGGGTCCTGGCTGCAGATTTCCTGTAGTAGCGGGGAATCGGCAGGCAGTATCTCAGGATACAATGGTCGCTGACGTCACGGACACAAAATCAGCGGGATCCGACTTCAGATCACAAAATAATGCAAATATACAAAAAACAAGGAGAGCGACAATGAGGTCTAGACGATTAACCCTTTGTTGTGTATGCAGAACCTCAAACGACCCCTCCTAACAAACATTTCTACCACTATTGTCTTGTAATGTGTCGCTTCCCCCTCTGCACCCATATATCTTCCATGATATTAATGATGGCAGGGACCATTGGGTGAGTGATCTGTAATGAGCTGAGGTCGAACTCTCCTTATAGTCACTATCTAACATATAAAGCTGAGTGTATGTATGTATGTACTGTATGTATGCATGTCCGCTAAAGGAACCCGCACCGTCGCATTTACAATCTCGAAATGTTGCACAGATGCCTCATGTGACTCAGGGAATGTCGTAGACTATGTTTTGACAGGAAAATTTAAACCCGCGCTTTACAGTTACTCTCCAAAACACTGGTCTCCATTAAAGTCAAAGTAGATAGGAGCTACAGCTTATTAATAGCAACTGTCAGTGGTTGCTATAGGAACAAAATAAACTGTTAGTATAAGAAGCTTATGTGTGAGGTAATAAGATGTCAGTGGAGAGACAGATAGAGGCAAACGGAAAGAGATAGAGAGAGACAGTCAAAGAGACAGACAGAGGAAGGCAGACAGGGAAAGAAACAGGAGGAAAAGAGACAGAGGGGAAAGAGACAGGGGGAAAAGAGACAGAGGTGGAAAGAGACAGAGGGGGAAAGAGACAGAGACAGACAGGAAAAGAGACAGGAGGAAAAGAGACAGAGGGGCAAAGAGACAGAGGGGCAAAGAGACAGAGGGGCAAAGAGACAGAGGGGAAAGAGACAGGAGGAAAAGAGACAGAGGTGGAAAGAGACAGAGGGGGAAAGAGACAGAGACAGACAGGAAAAGAGACAGAGGGGGAAAGAGACAGAGGGGCAAAGAGACAGAGGGGAAAAGAGACAGAGGGGCAAAGAGACAGAGACAGAGGGGCAAAGAGACAAAGGGGAAAGAGACAGAGGGGAAAATAGACAGAGGGGCAAAGAGACAGAGGGGCAAAGAGACAGAGGGGCAAAGAGACAGAGGGGCAAAGAGACAGAGGGGGAAAAGAGACAGAGGGGGAAAAGAGACTGAGGAGGAAAAGAGACTGAGGAGGAAAAGAGACTGAGGAGGAAAAGAGACTGAGGAGGAAAGAGACTGAGGAGGAAAGAGACTGAGGAGGAAAGAGACTGAGGAGGAAAGAGACTGAGGAGGAAAGAGACAAAGAGGGGTAAAGAGACAAAGAGGGGAAAAGAGACAAAGAGGGGGAAAGAGACAAAGAGGGTGAAAGAGACAAAGAGGGGGAAAGAGACAAAGAGGGGGAAAGAGACAGAGAGGGGGAAAGAGACAGAGAGGGGGAAAGAGACAGAGGGGGAAAGAGACAAAGAGAGGGGAAAGAGACAGAGAGGGGAAAAGAGACAGAGAGGGGGAAAGAGACAAAGAGGGGGAAAGAGACAAAGAGGGGGAAAGAGACAAATAGGGGAAAAGAGACAGAGAGGGGAAAAGAGACAGAGGGGGAAAGAGACAGAGGGAGGAAAGAGACAGAGGCAAAAAGAGACAGAGGGGGAAAGAAACAGACCTGGAACGAGACAGTCAGACACAGATATAGACATAGAGAGACAGACAGAGAGATAGACAGAGCCAGACACAGACACAGACAGAGCCAGACACACAGACATAAAGAGATAGACAGACAGACACAGACAGAGACTGGGAGAGAGACAAAGAGACAGTTACTATCCCGGGCAATGCCTGGGTATTACAGCTAGTAGTTATATAATACTGAGTAAACCCTTTTATTATCATTGCAATCTGTCCCTGGGTTACATCAGCCGTGTATGAGCCCTGGACGGTGACCCCCCTGCTGCCGGAGTGACCCCTCTGCTACTGTGCGGCTGCCCCCTCACACCGTGCAGCCGCCCAGCAAAGTGGAGCAAATGCCACAACCCGTCTGTATTTACCAGGTCAGAACCCCTGCCGGGGTCCAACCACTGGTCTGTCACTTGTCAATACGGTCCACATAGTGATCAGCAGGTCTGCCGAACATACAAGAGGCCTATATACAGTGTATAAATATACAATATATACTGTACTGTATATAGACAGTATATATGTGCAGGCCTGGAGAATGGATCATACTGCTGAGGTACAGGAGAATGACACTGACACTGGGGGTGCAGGATAATGACACTGACACTGGGGGTACAGGATAATGACACTGACACTGGGGGTGCAGGATAATGACACTGACACTGGGGGTGCAGGATAATGACACTGACACTGGGGGTGCAGGATAATGACACTGACACTGGGGGTACAGGATAATGACACTGACACTGGGGGTACAGGATAATGACACTGACACTCGGGGTACAGGATAATGACACTGACACTGGGGGTACAGGATAATGACACTGACACTGGGGGTACAGGAGAATGACACTGACACTCGGGGTACAGGATAATGACATTGACACTGGGGGTACAGGATAATGACACTGACACTGGGGGTACAGGATAATGACACTGACACTGGGGGTACAGGATAATGACACTGACACTGGGGGTACAGGATAATGACACTGACACTGGGGGTACAGGATAATGACACTGACACTGGGGGTACAGGAGAATGACACTGACACTCGGGGTACAGGATAATGACATTGACACTGGGGTTACAGGATAATGACACTGACACTCGGGGTACAGGATAATGACACTGACACTGGGGGTACAGGAGAATGACACTGACACTCGGGGTACAGGATAATGACATTGACACTGGGGGTACAGGATAATGACACTGACACTGGGGGGTACAGGATAATGACACTGACACTGGGGGTACAGGATAATGACACTGACACTGGGGGTACAGGATAATGACACTGACACTGGGGGTACAGGATAATGACACTGACACTCGGGGTACAGGATAATGACACTGACACTCGGGGTACAGGATAATGACATTGACACTGGGGGTACAGGATAATGACACTGACACTCGGGGTACAGGATAATGACACTGACACTGGGGGTACAGGATAATGACAATGACACTCGGGGTACAGGATAATGACACTGACACTGGGGGTACAGGATAATGACACTGACACTCGGGGTACAGGATAATTACACTGACACTGGGGGTACAGGATAATGACACTGACACTCGGGGTACAGGATAATGACACTGACACTGGGGGTACAGGATAATGACACTGACACTGGGGGTACAGGATAATGACACTGACAGTCGGGGTACAGGATAATGACACTGACACTGGGGGTACAGGATAATGACACTGACACTCGGGGTACAGGATAATGACACTGACACTGGGGGTACAGGATAATGACACTGACACTCGGGGTACAGGATAATGACACTGACACTGGGGGTACAGGATAATGACACTGACAGTCGGGGTACAGGATAATGACACTGACACTGGGGGTACAGGATAATGACACTGACACTGGGGGTACAGGATAATGACACTGACACTGGGGGTACAGGATAATGACACTGACACTGGGGGTACAGGATAATGACATTGACACTGGGGGTACAGGATAATGACACTGACACTGGGGGTACAGGATAATGACACTGACACTGGGGGTACAGGATAATGACACTGACACTCGGGGTACAGGATAATGACACTGACACTGGGGGTACAGGATAATGACACTGACACTGGGGGTGCAGGATAATGACGCTGACACTCGGGGTGCAGGATAATGACACACTTGGGGTACAGGATAATGACACTGACACTGGGGGTGCAGGATAATGACACTGACACTCGGGGTACAGGATAATGACACTGACACTGGGGGTGCAGGATAATGACGCTGACACTGGGGGTGCAGGATAATAACACTGACACTCGGGGTGCAGGATAATGACACACTGGGGGTACAGGATAATAACACTGACACTGGGGGTACAGGATTATGACACTGACACTCGGGGTACAAGATAATGACACTGCCACTTGAGGTACAGGATAATGACACACTCGGGGTACAGGATAATGACACTGACACTGGGGATACAGGATAATGACGCTTACACTCGGGGTACAGGATAGTGACACTGACACTGGGGGTACAAGATAATGATACTGACACTGGGGGTACAGGATAATAATGCTGATACTCGGGGTACAGGATAATGACACTGGGGGTACAGGATAATGATGCTGACACTGGGGGTACAGGATAATGACGCTGACACTGGGGGTACAGGATAATGACACTGACACTGGGGGTACAGGATAATGACGCTTACACTCGGGGAGCAGGATAATGACGCTAACACTCGAGGTACAGGATAATGACGCTGACACTCGGGGTACAGTATAATGACGCTGACACTCGGGGTGCAGGATAATGACGTTGACACTGGAGGTGCAGGATAATGACACTGGGGGTACAGGATAATGACTCTGACATTGAGGGTACAGGATAATGACGCTGACACTCGGGGTACAGGATAATGACACTGGGGGTACAGGATAATGACTGACATTGAGGGTACAAGATAATGACACTGGGGGTACAGGATAATGACTGACATTGAGGGTACAAGATAATGACACTGGGGGTACAGGATAATGACTCTGACACTCGGGGTACAGGATAATGACACTGGGGGTGCAGGATAATGACTCTGACATTGAGGGTACAGGATAATGACACTGGGGGTACAGGATAATGACTCTGACATTGAGGGTACAGGATAATGACCCTGGCACTCGGGGTACAGGATAATGACGCTTACACTCGGGGTACAGGATAATGACTTACGGTCTTTTAAGCTCCTAAGTAAAAGGCTTTTTAAAAGGGAATCTGTCACCAGATTTTTGCCACCTAATCTAAGAGCAGCATAATGTAGGGACAGAGATCCTGATTTCAGTGATGTGTCACTTACTCAGCTGCTTAGTGTAGTTTTGATAAAATTGCTGATTAATCAGCAGTAGATTATCATTACAGGACTACTTGGCCTGCTGCAGGTAGTCCAGTATATTCATGAGCTCTGTATAACTGCATGTTCTGTAGCAGAGAAAACAATGATTTTATCAAAATGACAGCCGACAGCTCAGTAAGTGACACCTTGCTGGAATCAGGCGCTCTGTCTCTACATCATGCTGCTCTCAGATGGAGTAAGAAAAATCCTGGTGACAGATTCCCTTTAAGCTTGAGAGTCCGGACTACTGTCTGTACTTGTATAGATACCCACTGTTTTGTTAGCTTTTATGGATGCATCACACAATGCAATGATGAGAGTGATGTTCCCGCTGACATTGATTATGTAGATTGTTATAGCTGCACAAAGAATAGAACTAATCTATTAAAACCAACTGCAGGTTATTAGTGATCAGAACTGATTATTTGGGCCTCGTACAATATACATATATATATATATAACTTGTATCCTGCATTATTTAGCAGTGTAGTCACCAGAAGTCTCAGCATTTTCTCTCTGTGTGCGTCGCATCCTTCTCTGTCCCCTTTCCATAGACTTCTATAGGCAGCAGATGTAATTTGATCCCTCAGTGCAGACAGATTTGAAGACAGATCTGAGCAGTTTTTCAGATTGGGTGATAAGTGGAGAAAGAAGCGGAATTTTTTGGTAAGATATTTTACTTTTCTTTTAATCTTCGCTTGTTCTACTGACTGATGTAATTAAATATGTCGTCGTTACCCTTTTTGGGCCACAGTGAAACTTTCCATATTGCTACCTTTTGAATGTGACTATTGAGTTACACCATTAGTCCATTGATTGACAATGGCCCCCGGTTCCACAGGTGAGGATGGATTCACACATAATAATAATTAATAATAATTGTATTCATTTATATAGCGCTATTAATTCCACAGCGCTTTACATACATTGTCAACACTGTCCCCATTGGGGCTCACAATCTAGAGTCCCTATCTGTATGTCTTTGGAGTGTGGGAGGAAACCGGAGTACCCGGAGGAAACCCATGCAAACACGGGGAGAACATACAAACTCCTTGCAGATGTTGTCCTTGGTGGGATTTGAACCCAGGACCCAGCGCTGCAAGACTGCAGTGCTAACCACTGAGCCACCGCAAGACTGCAGTACTAACCACTGAGCCACCACGAGACTGCAGTGCTAACCACTGAGCCACCACAAGACTGCAGTGCTAACCACTGAGCCACCACAAGACTGCAGTGCTAACCACTGAGCCACCGTGCCGCCCATACACATCCATTTTCCGCAGTATGGTCTGCAGCGCACGAAGCGGCAAATATAAGGCTGTTGTCACAAACCACCGGGGGGGTCACTCAGAAATCCCCCGCGCTGGCTACCAGTACGTCACAATCGGGGGGTAACAAGTGGGGTCACCCCTCCTTTATACCTCCCGACCGACAGACAGAGCACGTGACGCGCTCTCTAGCGCCCCTCTTATAGTCAGGCCAATTATGGAATTGCCCGACAATAAGCAAGGAGGCCGCTATACTACTTATGCCGATTATTGAAGGGTCCCCGGTGAGAGTAGGGTATATATTCCCCCGACCTCCGCGGGCGGAATATATAAAATCTCCCCGAATCTCACTGGCCTCCCCACAATAATCCTTGGCACAAACTCGCTGCCACCAACCGCTTCACGGTAACTATTAGCCGAACACACAGACGTGGGATTCAAGATCGAGATAACAGAACAGCCCAAGATTAATTATATAATTTAATCAGCCTAAAGCACACTAGAAACTACAATATATACAATAGGGAATCTACAGAATATACATATGTCAGAGTACAGTTACAGACAAAGCATGGTTTACAAACAGGTATGCAATTCACTCAGTTACCTTGTGCGTCTGGCCACAGGGGGGCGCTGTAGACCAGGTTTCCAGGAACTCCCACAGATGTTTCTCACACGTGACCCCCAGCGAAAGAACACTGGAAATTGGCCGAAGTAGGGTTATCAACCTGGGCACATCCAGGTCCCCTCCTACCTTCGTGACCTCACAGGGAGCACTGCTCCACCCCTGGCTGGAGTTATGGACAATATCCCAACATGGAATATGGGCCATAACTTTGCCTGGGAGCGTCGTAGGCGGACGCCAATGCTCTCATTGTGACAGTTATGAATTTAGCTACAGAACGAGGGGACTCATGACCTGTCTGCCAGTTCCCCATTGGCTGATATCACGCCTGGGGCATTTCCCAATGTCCTGCTCCCATAAAAAGGGGGTGCCGGCATCGTCCACATGCGGAGACACCATTTTTATGGTTGCCATATTTATCGGAAATATGGCTTGCGAGATATGAACCATTTTTTACTGGAGTCATTCTGTCTGGCTATTTCCATAGCCTTGTAATGAGATACAACTCTTGTTACAGGGTGACGGCAGGGAGTCATCCTGTGTCCTTTGTTCCCACATCACCTAATTTCCATATCACAGGACATGGCCATGGAGGTGTAAGTGGAACACTGAGAACAAGAAGGGAGGGGGCACTGCCAGGGAGTGATGAGGGATTATGACTGGAGTCATAATTCATCTTCATATCCCGGGATTTGCCTCACACCTCCCCCCTTTTGAGGGCGCTAGGGGGCAGCACACTCCGGTGTTCCCCCGTGCGCCCGTCCGCGACCTCTCCTTGTCGGGACAGCCCGTCTGCGTTACCGTGGTCACGGCCCCTTTTGTGGCGAATGGTGAAGTTGTATTGCTGGAGCGCAAGGCTCCATCGCAACAATCGCCCATTCGTCCCAGAGACGGTGTGCAACCAGCTGAGGGGATTGTGGTCCGTCTCCACGATGAAGTGGCGCCCGTATAGATAGGGTTGCAGACACTGCAGGGCCCACACTATGGCCAGGCACTCCTTCTCCATCGTGGAATAGGCAACTTCCCTTGGTAACAGCTTCCTGCTCAGGTACAAGACTGGGTGCTCTTGGCTCGCAGAGTCCACCTGGCTGAGCACCGCACCGAGGCCGAAGTCACTGGCGTCGGTCTGTACTACAAACGGCCGCGTGAAGTCGGCTGCCTGTAGCACGGGCGGGCTGGACAGGGCGTCCTTTAGGGCCCGGAAGGCTGTCTCGCAGTCCATTGTCCAATCGACTGCAGAGGGCAGCTTCTTCTTGGTGAGGTCCGTCAAGGGCTTTGCCAGGCTACTATAGCATGGAACAAACCTCCTATAGTACCCAGCGGTCCCCAAGAAGGACATCACCTGCTTCTTGGTCCTGGGGGTGGGCCAGGATGCGATGGCTTCCACTTTCTCAGGCTCGGGCTTCAGTGTTCTCCCACCTACCCGGTGGCCGAGGTACTGGACCTCGCTCATGGCCAGCTGACACTTTCCCGGCTTGATGGTCAAACCTGCCCGGTGGATCCGCCTGAGCACCTGTGCTAGATGCTCTAGGTGGTCCTCCCAGGTGGGACTGAAGACGGCAATGTCATCCAGGTACGCGGCCGCGTACCCTTCAAGTCCCTTGAGCAGGGTGTTGACCATCCGCTGGAAAGTGGCAGGGGCATTCCTCATCCCGAATGGCATCACCGTGGACTCGTACAGTCCAAATGGGGTAATAAAGGCAGAGCGTTCCCTGGCCTTGCGAGTCAGGGGGATCTGCCAATATCCCCGGCTCAGATCCATGATGGTCAGGTACTGAGCCCCGGCCAACTGATCGAGCAGGTCATCGATGCGTGGCATTGGGTACGCATCGGCGACCGTGACAGCATTGAGCCCCCTGTAGTCCACGCAGAACCGAGTGGTTCGGTCCTTCTTAGGGACGAGGACTACAGGCGAGGCCCAAGCGCTGTTGGATGCCTGGATCACCCCCAGCTTCAGCATCTCGTCAATCTCCTGGCGCATGTGTTGCTGCACCTCCAGGGAGACCCGATATGCTGAACGCCGGATCGGGGGATGATCCCCAGTGTCCACGTGATGGACAGCCAAGTCAGTCCTTCCGGGCTGGTTGGTAAACAACCCCCGGAAGGGGTGTAGGGTGGCCCACAGCTGGGACCGTTGGTCCTCCAAGAGCTGGTGGCCAACCTCCACATCCTCAATGGATCCGCCTGCCCTAACCTGGGCTAGCATATCCAAGAGGGTTTCCGCTTCTCCCTCCTCGGGCAGGTTGCACACGGGGAGCGCACATGCCTCCCGCTCATGATGTGCCTTCATCATGTTCACATGGAAGGGCTTCCGCCTTCCACGGGCAGGGTCCAGGGTGACCAGGTACGTCACAGGGTTGAGCTGCTGGTACACGAGGTATGGGCCTTCCCAGGCTGCCTGAAGCTTGTCCTGTGGTACGGGGACCAGTACCCACACCTCTTGACCCACTTGGTAGGTCCTCTCACAAGCGTTCTGGTCGTACCAACGCTTCTGATCGGCCTGGGCTTGAGCCATATTGTCGTGTACCAGTTGCGTCAAGGCCTGCATTTTGTCCCGGAAGCGCATGACATACTCGATAACCGACACTCCAGGGGTGGCCAAATCCCCTTCCCAAGCCTCTTTCACCAGAGCCAGGGGGCCCCGCACACGTCGCCCGTACAGGAGCTCAAACGGTGAGAATCCTGTTGAGGCCTGTGGAACCTCCCGGTAAGCAAATAACAGGTGTGGGAGATACCGCTCCCAGTCACGCCCATGGGAGTCGACCAACATCTTAAGCATCTGCTTTAAGGTGCCATTGAACCGCTCGCACAGGCCATTAGTCTGTGGATGGTACGGGCTGGCCACCAGATGTCGCACCTGGACTTGCTTACAGAGGGCCTCCATCAGCTGGGACATGAATTGGGTCCCCCGGTCAGTGAGCATTTCCTGGGGAAAACCCACTCGGGAGAAAATCTCCAGCAATGCGGTGGCCACCTTGTCAGCCCGAATGGACGACAAGGCCACTGCTTCTGGGTACCGGGTGGCATAGTCCACTACCGTCAGTATGAAGCGTTTCCCGGAGCTGCTGGGGATGGCCAGCGGGCCGACCAGATCCACAGCCACCCTCCTGAAAGGCTCATCGATGATTGGCAGAGATACTAGTGGGGCTTTGGGGCGTGGCCCCGCCTTCCCCACTCTCTGACAGGTTTCACACGAACGGCAGTAGGCAGCCACATCGGCCCCCATTTTTGGCCAGTAGAAATGCTGGTTTAACCTGGCCTTGGTCTTAGCGATCCCTAGGTGTCCGGCCATCGGAATCTCATGTGCGATCCGCAACAACTCCGTCCGGAACGGATAGGGTACCACCAACTGTCGGTCCCTGGGCCACGCCTCCGGTGAACCCTGCTGGACCGTGGCCCGGTACAGCCGTCCTTGGTCCCAGACCACTCGCTCCGGGTCCGAGTCCGAGGGAGGCTGTGCCGCCTGCTCCTTAAGAGCTTTCAGGCTGTCGTCAGCTTCTAACGCTGCCTGAAACCCCTGACTAGATGTGGCCAGAATCGACGAGACTGTCACATCTTCAGTCAGTACCCCGGGACCTGTGTCCTGGCCTCCACCTGACTCGGCTGCCACTTGGTCAGAAGGGGAAGAGCTATCGGACCTCCGGGAGGCCCCTTGGCTCCCAGCACTCCCACTGCGGGTGACAGCGGCCACAGCCGCTGCGACCGTGGGTCGTGCCTGCTCCTCCTCCGTTCCTGACCAAGTCGCCGGTTCAGGCAGACCTACCTGGCTTCCTGACACCCCGGTTGTGGGGGAACCATGCACCGAGATCTTACCTGGGAGCACTTCCGCTCCTGGACCGGCCCCAATCTCACCTGCCTGTTCCCCTCCTGCAGCAACAGAACCCCGCTGTGAAATCTCTGGGGACCCCACATTTGCTGTGGTAGCCCCCACCCCACACACTGGTCCTCCCCCTGCAGCACCCTGCTCTCTGCTTATCCCTGCAGAGGGCAGCAGATCCCAGCTCACAGGCTGATTACTTGTAGAGGCATTGTCACACCTTTCTCTGACCCCCTCCCCTGTCACAGCTGCAGCTGAGTGTGTGTCTATGGTGTCTATGCAAGCAGAAATATCAGAGTTCACTCCCTCCTCCCTTACATCATTCATAGATAACACATTAACATTGTTAGGAGTCACGTCAGTACGGGCTGAAGGTTCAGCCCTTGGGGGGGGCCCAAACTGGGAGGTTATCTGCCCCAAATCTGTCCCAAGTAGCACGTTTGCAGGGATCCGATCAGTTACCCCCACCTCCCTCACCCCCCGCCCTGCGCCCCAGTCCACATAAATGTCAGCAACAGGCAGCGCCGGGTCAATGCCTCCAATCCCGGAGACAGCGAGGGTTTTTCCAGGGATCAAGTCTTGGGGGGACACCATCTCAGGCCGCACCAGAGTCACCTCCGAGGCGCTGTCTCGCAGTCCTATGGTCACAGACCGGCCGACGGTGACAGGTTGGAAGCTGTCCAGGGACCTACCACCACCCCCACCCACACAATACACCTTGGGCGGCCCTTGGGACGGGGACGGAGCCGGGGCCTTGGGACGCTGAGGGCACATGGCCTTGAAGTGTCCAGGTAGGTTGCACTGGTGGCACCGTCTTGGTTCCGCCACGGGCCTGGAGAGGGGAGTTGAGGGGGACACCCCCTGCAGTCTAGGGGCAGGTGGGGCAGTCGCAGAATTCATCTTACCCCCTCTCCAGGTGCTGCTGGTGGCCGCTCTCCTGGCCTCAGGGGCCCGGTTGTTGGTGTAGTCATCGGCAAGGGCAGCTGTAGCCGTGGACCCCTTTGGCTTCTGGTCTCGGATGAACTGGCGGAGATCCTCAGGGCAGTTCCACAAGAGTTGCTCCGTGATGAACAAGTCCAGGATCTCCGGTCCGGTGGAAAGCTGCAGGCCTTGGGTCCAGTGGTCGGCAGCTCGGGCAAGTGCCCGCCGGTGGTCAGCCCAGGAGTCCTTTGGTCCCTTCTGTAGGCTCCGGAACTTCTTGCGGTAGGACTCTGGAGTGAGGTTGTACTGTTGGATCAGGGCCCGCTTGATGGTGTCGTAGCCCTGATCTGCCTCAGCAGGCAAGTCCCCAAGGATATCCAGGGCCTTACCCCTTAAACGGGGGGTCAGGTATTTGGCCCACTGGTCCTTGTCCAGATGGTGCTGCAAGCAAGTCCGTTCAAAAGCAGTCAGGAAAGAGTCCAAGTCTCCATCCTTCTCCAGCACTGGGAAGTCCTCAACACGGACCTTTGGAAGTTTGGTGTCTCGAAGGTCACATGTGGCTGATGAGGGCCGGAGCTGAGCTAGCTGCAGCTGGTAGTCACGGTCTGCCTGTCGCTCTCGCTCTTCACGCGCTGCCTGCCGCTCTCGCTCCGCAGCCTCACGCTCTGCGTGCCGCTCCGCAGCCTCAGCGTCACGCGCTGCCTGCCGCTCTGCCCTGCGCTCTGCCAGGAGTTCCTTGTAGCCCTTCTGGTCTCCAGCCTGGAGAAGGGCCATAGCCATTTGAAGAAGGCTATCCGAGCCTCCCAGGCTCGGTGGAATGGCACGTGGTGATCTGCGGCACGCTGCAGAGCTAGGCGATTCACTGTCCCTTTCAGAGCGGAGGGCTGGCATCTGGCTCGTTGAGGAACCTTGGGTGAGCTCCTCCTCATCTTGTCCAGCAGTGCCAGGTTGCGCAATGTCCTCGGCAGAACGGTTTTCTGGCGTCGAGCTCCTGGAGGACTCGTGGGCAACCTCCTCATTGCTGTCCACAGCACCGTCCTCCCTCTCTTCGGCTCCTGCCTTAGCATTGGCCAGTTGCATAGCTCTGCTCCTGGTGCCATCAGCCATTCTTGCAGACTTTTGGTCACTGACACAGAACTGACACCTGATGCCTCCACACACCTTACAGTATCTGCACTCTGACACTCTAGTGTTGAGCTAGTCTGAAGACCCCAGCAGCCACAGCTGCTGCAGGCAGTCTTTAGTGTCTGGGAGTATGGGTCTCACACTCACACACACTATTATCTCGATCCCACCGCTATGCCACCAATATGTCACAAACCACCGGGGGGGGTCACTCAGAAATCCCCCGCGCTGGCTACCAGTACGTCACAATCGGGGGGTAACAAGTGGGGTCACCCCTCCTTTATACCTCCCGACCGACAGACAGAGCACGTGACGCGCTCTCTAGCGCCCCTCTTATAGTCAGGCCAATTATGGAATTGCCCGACAATAAGCAAGGAGGCCGCTATACTACTTATGCCGATTATTGAAGGGTCCCCGGTGAGAGTAGGGTATATATTCCCCCGACCTCCGCGGGCGGAATATATAAAATCTCCCCGAATCTCACTGGCCTCCCCACAATAATCCTTGGCACAAACTCGCTGCCACCAACCGCTTCACGGTAACTATTAGCCGAACACACAGACGTGGGATTCAAGATCGAGATAACAGAACAGCCCAAGATTAATTATATAATTTAATCAGCCTAAAGCACACTAGAAACTACAATATATACAATAGGGAATCTACAGAATATACATATGTCAGAGTACAGTTACAGACAAAGCATGGTTTACAAACAGGTATGCAATTCACTCAGTTACCTTGTGCGTCTGGCCACAGGGGGGCGCTGTAGACCAGGTTTCCAGGAACTCCCACAGATGTTTCTCACACGTGACCCCCAGCGAAAGAACACTGGAAATTGGCCGAAGTAGGGTTATCAACCTGGGCACATCCAGGTCCCCTCCTACCTTCGTGACCTCACAGGGAGCACTGCTCCACCCCTGGCTTGAGTTATGGACAATATCCCAACATGGAATATGGGCCATAACTTTGCCTGGGAGCGTCGTAGGCGGACGCCAATGCTCTCATTGTGACAGTTATGAATTTAGCTACAGAACGAGGGGACTCATGACCTGTCTGCCAGTTCCCCATTGGCTGATATCACGCCTGGGGCATTTCCCAATGTCCTGCTCCCATAAAAAGGGGGTGCCGGCATCGTCCACATGCGGAGACACCATTTTTATGGTTGCCATATTTATCGGAAATATGGCTTGCGAGATATGAACCATTTTTTACTGGAGTCGTTCTGTCTGGCTATTTCCATAGCCTTGTAATGAGATACAACTCTTGTTACAGGGTGACGGCAGGGAGTCATCCTGTGTCCTTTGTTCCCACATCACCTAATTTCCATATCACAGGACATGGCCATGGAGGTGTAAGTGGAACACTGAGAACAAGAAGGGAGGGGGCACTGCCAGGGAGTGATGAGGGATTATGACTGGAGTCATAATTCATCTTCATATCCCGGGATTTGCCTCACACTGTCGCGTTCAGGTCCGGAGACGCAAGTGTGAATAATGGATGTAAAAATCAAGTGTAAATCTGCAATCACCTGCACAACTCTGTGGCTGCCATTATTCCATTGGAGAGAATGGCCCCTGGATGCTCTGCACAGATAACATTACAAGGTTACTGTGAATTCTGCACTTTACATACAATTTGGATACATTATATTTTGTAAGTGAAAAATCAATTACACTCTAGTGTTTTACCCCCTCCCAGCACAGGGTCCATGAGCAAAAGAAAGGGTTAAAGTCAGCTGATTGTTGCATGGACCTCCCTGCTGAGCTGGGAGACACTCCTCCACCAGGACTATATAATGCCTGGCTGGGCTGGGGCTCTGGAGTGTTCCAGGTCCATCAGTTATTCAGGGCATTTGCCAGGTCTGCACTCATGGCTCCACCAGACTTCAGTGGCACCTGGAACATGGTCAGCAATGAGAACTGTGAGCGCTATATGCAGAGCCTGGGTAAGTGGGGCATGGCCCGAGGTCACATTGTCCTTTGGCAGGGTGAGGGGCTGCACTGGCAGCTGCTCACATACTTGTCTCCAGCAGGGGGCGCAGATGGCAGGCTGTTACCTGGATGACCTGAGTGCTTTGCAGGTTACTCCAGGTCATTCGAACGTTCGCCTGCCTGAATGCAGCAATCTCTAATATAATGACCACCCCTCAATATGGCCAAAACTCTGCAGAGCATGACCCCCACCACCACTGACACTGGGGTCATGAGTCTCCTATGTAACAGGCTATTATAGGTACTTTATGGAATAATTCTGCACTTCCACAAATGTATCAGGTGTGAATTCTGACATTAGGAACAAATAGTGTCTAGTTATAATGTTTTTCCAAGTGACTGATATGATTATATTAAGCTGGGCAATTGTTGCAGTAAGTTTTATATTGTCATATTTACAAACAAGGGGGGGGGACCTCCTATCAAGGGTTTTTTTTGTTTGTTTTGGCAATAAGCATTGTGCTTCCTGTGTACATCAATCTGAGCAAGCGAGAGTCTATTAATACTTTTTGCATTGTCACTTTGTAAATGTAAAATGCTGACCTGTACATACAGCTGCACTCTAAAATGCTAGCATTGAATAAGGGAGTTCTTGCTTTGCATCATTCCTGCTATAGGAATATATTGGGGTGGGGTGGGGGGGGTTAGATTAATGTATTGGCCAATGTATATAAGCCTGGTAACCCAGTAGAATCCTTTCTGCTCGGACAATTTAGGTTTTTAACAAAATAAGAGGCATTTCAAGTTAAGGTCCTGGTAGATAACAGATCACCTTATCAGGGTTACTGGGCTCACATGCATTGGCCAATATATTAGCTAAGTAAATTATTTATTTTAAATGCAATACCAGAGATCCCTTAGTCACTATTGACACGTTACAGTGCAGCTGTACGTGTTTTTCTACTTTCGTAAATGTTGTACTACATTCTACTCCAGAGCTGCACTCACTATTCTGTTGGTGCAGTCACTGTGTACATGCTTTACTGATCCTGAGTTACATCCTGTATTATCCTCCAGAGCTGCACTCACTATTGTTGGTGCAGTCAGTGTGTACATACACTACTTTCCGGAGTCACCTCCTTCCTATATTATACTCCAGAGCTGCAGTCACTGTGTACATACATTACTGATCACTAGTTGCCTCCTGTATTATCCTCCAGAGCTGCACTACATGTACATCTTGTGTAAATATGCCAGATTTTTTTTTTTTTTTTTATAACTGTCGTGAATGGATCTGGAGATCTTCTGTCTCTATAGCTGGGGTTCTCTTTATTGGTGCAGTAGCAGATTGCTCCAAAAGTCACAGGTGCTGGGTATAATCTGTTCCTATAACAGTATTTGCTGCATCCAGTGTTGGCTCCACACCCCCCTCCTGTTCTGGGGCTTATTTAGCCCCGCTCACATTTTGGGCACTGAGTGACCTTGTCTCTGCAGGGTACAAGCAGCTGTGACTATATAAGAACCCCTCACATCTCATCACGCTCTGATGGCCTGTCCTCAGCATCTGCTCACATCTTGGTCCTCTCCTTGTAAAAGCTGAAGGGGTAACTATTGCACCTGGAACCCAAAAGCTCCTCTGCTACATAGGACACTGGCATAAATGGCATTTGTTACCTGGGGGTCATGCCACTGTCATTGGTGTAACATGAAGCTTTGATCCCAGTGGAATGTATCAGCCTAGAATTGTAGACTTTCTACACTGGATACAAATGTAGCAAACTGTTAAGGGACCTGTCAACTGCCATCAATATGTAACTTGTATGCGTAGGACCAGGGCTGCTGACAGCAAGCAGAGATCCTGAAACCCAATGCAATTAGATCAAACAATCTTCATTTCTTAATTGGTTACAGGTATTGACATCGTCACCAGGAACCTGGCAAAACTACTGAAACCTCAAAAAATCATTGTACAAAATGGGGACTCATTTGATATCCAAACACAAAGCACCCTGCGCAACTATCGGGTCCAGTTCACACTGGGACAAGAGTTTGATGAGGACACAAAGGGCCTGGACAACAGGAAATGCAAGGTAACGTCAGACTGGAAGTTACCACCCCTGATTAAAAATCTAAAGCTCAGACATGTGTTTTTGTTTTTTTTTTGGACAATCCACGTTGTCCAAGGGATAAATCTGATGTGAACGGTGGTATAGACTTCTACAGGTGCCAACCTGGTGGGGAGGTCAGTCTCGCTACTGGCCAGTAGGTGGCAGCCTATCCCCAATGAGGAGTCATCACTTCTCATCGCCCATTAGAGATGGCTCCTGACCTGAACTTGGAGAAGCTTTACTTATTTTATTTAATTATATAGTGCTATTAATTCCACAGCACTCCACATATTTCAGCATCACTGTCCCCATTGGGGCTCACAATCCACATTCCCTATCAGACTTTGGAGTATATGAGGAAACCCAGATAATCTTTCCAGATCTCTTCTGTGATGTTCAATGGACTGTTTCCTTAATGCTAAGAACACTTATTCTCCAGTATTTCCTGTGATCTATGGAGACGTCTCGGGCATGCGGTCTTGTTTCTGGTCCAGTATGTGTAGATAATGTACAGCACAGGCTTTGTTCTATTGTAGCAGTGTTACTTTCTATTCTTGTGATCCCACAATCTGGGGAAGGGGTAGAACAGGTGTATTCAGCCGCATCCTAAAAGTAGATGAGGGTGGAAGGGGCGGCCATTAATGTTTGTTACTGGTTTTATTTCCCTCCAGAGTCTGGTTACCTTTGACAATGGGCGTCTGATCTGTGTTCAGAAGGGAGAGAAGAAGAATCGAGGGTGGACGCACTGGATCACTGGCGATGACCTACACTTGGTATGTGTATTACATGTCACCTCCCTTTATCTGGAGGCACAAACTGCCTGAATAAAAAGATGCCACTCACTAAACTCCTACTCTAATAAATGATACCTTTATGGCTCTGTTCCTGCAGAGCTGCTCATCCTGAGCCTCCTGGTTCTTGACTCTTATGATTATACTAGGATTGCTGTGACTTGCACAAAGCCGGGATGTATCAGTACATTTTTGGGTAACTTCATGTGACTGCTGCATTGTGCGTTCAGCCTTGGGATTCATATTGTCACTGCTTCTCCTCTCCGCTGTGTGGGTGCATACAGACATGTGAGTGGGCTGGGTACAGAGACCGTGGCAGCTGATACATCTGCTGCCTGGTATGTGCCCCTCATACACTGGGCACTGACTTCATACTGCAGGGTTATGCAGTGGGTACCCCCAAAATAAGGTGTAACCACCCCCCACTGCAGCATTAGATGTACACACCTCTTCAGTGTTTACAAGGGTCGGGGACCTCCAGATTAAAGGGACAGATGCACAAACCAGGCATCTGCCTTCTCAAAGATACGATGTGTTTATAACGTCACTTTTGGCACTAATTACAGGTTAAATGGTTCATGTGTCAGACTGATGGGTATGTGCTCATGAGACGGATTATTATAGTACCATTTATTCCATGGCACTTTACATGTGAAAAGGGGTATAATAATGCACAGACTGGTGCAGGAGGAGAGGATCCTGTCTGTGAGGGCTCAGTCTACAAGGGATGGGTGATGGGTAGGGCTGGTCATGTAGTGGAGGGTGATGGGTAGGGCTGGGCATGCAGCGGAGGGTGATGGGTAGGGCTGGGCATGCAGCGGAGGGTGATGGGTAGGGCTGGGCATGCAGCGGAGGGTGATGGGTAGGGCTGGGCATGCAGCGGAGGGTGATGGGTAGGGCTGGGCATGCAGCGGAGGGTGATGGGTAGGGCTGGGCATGCAGCGGAGGGTGATGGGTAGGGCTGGGCATGCAGCGGAGGGTGATGGGTAGGGCTGGGCATGCAGCGGAGGGTGATGGGTAGGGCTGGGCATGCAGCGGAGGGTGATGGGTAGGGCTGGGCATGCAGTAGTATAGTGGACTGAGGGTTCCACTACTGTAGACAGAGGGATATTATGGATGAGGGTAGAGCTGGGCGCGCAGCAGTATAGTGGACTGAGGGTTACTGCAGGTTGTAGGTTTCTCAGAAGAGGAGGGTCTTCATATTCCTCCTGAAGGTTTCCACCATGGTAGGAGAGTCTGATATGTTGGGGTAGAGCTTGAGTATGGGGGATGTGTGAGAATTTTTGTATGAGTTTGAGGGCAGGAGATCTTGTGCAGGTCAGTACCGGGAGACTCGGTCACAGATGTATGGAGGACACAGGTTGCGGATGGCTTTGTAGGTCATGATTAGGGTTTTGTACTGGAGGAGTCTTTGGGCAATGGGAAGCCAGTGATGGGATTGGCAGAGAGGAGAGGTCGGGGAATACTGTGATTACGTAGAGATGATTGTCGCAGGCACAGGTCCAGGAGGACAGACATCTTGTTTGGCTTTGGAGGTTAGTAGGGTTGGCAGTAGCTTTTATGGGTGGTGAGATTCTACAAAACCTTTTGCTCCATAGGGGGCCTGCAGCTGAACTTGACTGGTGATGTGGGTCTAGATTTTCCCTTTATACCCCCCCCCCCCACCACCACCAGCGTTTGCGACACAAAATAACTTGGATGTTGTGTAAAATCTGCTTCAAAGTCCCACATGATCATAACCCTTCCATGCGAGCCTAGGCCTGCCAGGCTACGCGCACAAGGGTGGAGGCCCATAGCCACTCTGCACTTCATAAAAGCATGAATACTGTGTCATGGGACCCCTGTAATATAGATATGCACAGTCTGTGGATTTCAGATTGGGGTAAGATACCGGAGATCAAATGCACAACTTGCGGTTGTCTTGTATTTGCTGTGGGCTACTCCATAGAAAAGTCACTTCCCATTGTCCCTGATGTCACCTCTCAAACAGAATCTTGCAGGTGTTATACAATATCTAGAGCTTTAACCTATTCTGTTTTCTTGCCACAGGAACTAAGTTGTGAAGATCAGGTGTGTAAGCAAGTGTACAGAAGAGCGCAGGAGGCGAGCTGAGACGCCACGGACTCCGGACCACCCTGTCCGGAGAGTAGCCGTATCTATGCAATAAGTGTTTTATAGTCCTATATATTTATATTTCTAGATCTTTTCCTGGCTTCATGTAACACTTGCTGTGATTTACAAATACTCATTGCTGGATTTATTATTTGACTAGTAAAAAATTTTGAAATCTGAAAAAACTGAGTCTTTACTGAAGCAATAAGAATATGGTGGGACTAATTCCACGGCTCTCCCCCCTCTTCCCCTCCCAAAGTAGTGAGTGTTATTTCTATCCCCCAACCCCTTTCCTGCATCCGAAACAAATGTACAAATGTCCTGGTAAATTCTCAACCATTGTTTACCAAATTAGAACCTGTCCCCACATTGTATTGAGAATTGCTATTAGAGCGGGGAGCTTTAGCAGTGTGTGACTACGTAGCATCTGATCATTGGAGATGACTCCGCAGGTGGGGGGGGGATTACAAATGATATTAATTACCATTAAAAAAACGTGTTTTTTGCAGTGTATTAATGGGGCGTTGTTTTTTTTTTTTTTTTTTTTTTTTTCTGCTTCAATATAAACTTGTATTGGGCGCCTGCTTCTTGTTGCATTTTCGCACTTATCAAATTTAACTTTTATGCTCCACTCCTGTTGAATCGTATTGAACGTCACTGTCTGATCATCGGCAGGTCACACAATGTCCTTGGAAAGTTTTATCCAAAATAACAGTTGCATTCAAAGGAAAGGGGGAAAAATAACTGGAGGATGTAAATTGTGAATATTGAGATCAGAATATGCATTGACCACTTATTTTGCAAATGAAATTGGCAATTTGAGCCCAGTTACCACGCCAAGGTGTAACTCTCAGATCCTAATGTAAATTTCTACCTTGTATCAATCTTGACCTCTTTATATGGGCTACTAAAAAAAAAAACTTGCAAAAGAAGAATTAAAACACCTGGGGTCACTGGGAAGAGTTGTGTAGAATAAGGACATGACTCCAGAATACAAAATAGAAGAATTGCTGGCACTTTCTAAACTGGTACAAACTGAAAATAACATACATCCAAAATAACAGTTGAACTTGCGTAAAGGGGAGGGAAAAATGGCAAAGGTGTAAATGGTAAATATTGAAATGGGAATATTCCTTGCTGCCCAGAAAAACATGAGAAAGTTTAAGTTATTTTGCAAATAAAATTGTCTGAAAGCTTTTCTAGCCCATATAAGGAATAGGACCAAGTTGCCATACCTTGCCATGGTAACTGGGCTCAATTAAATTTGTGGGTTTTTTGTGTAACTGTTTGGATACAGTGTGCCATGTTCAGACCTTCAGATTAGGAAATGCTGGCAATATTTCTATATTGGAAACTTTATTGACTTGCATAGATCATTGTGATCTGTTGAGCTCCAGCGTTTCTGGTAACACTTTTGTTGGCTTTCTACAAAGTGTGTGTGTGTGTGTGTGTGTGTGTAGACTCCTGCCATGTCAGTGCATCACAACACTATGTGGAAACCAGTCTTAGATTAACGTGTGGATTAAATAGTAATCATTAAATTTATAATGTTTATTTACTTGTATAGCACCATTAATTGCAAAGCGCTTTACTTACATTGGCAACCTCCCAATGGGGACAATCTGTATAACTTTTGGTGTGTGGGAGGTAACCGGAGAACCCTTGCAGATCCCTTCCAGAGGAAACGCATACAAACTCCTTGCAGATCTTGACCTAGGTGGGATTTGAACACATGACCACAGCGCTGCAAGACTGCAGTGCTAACCACTGAGCCACCATGGGCCTAATCTCATGATTTATTGGTGGCCAATACTGCCAGAATTACTTTATTTTGGCACCATAAAAAAAAAAAAAAAAAAAAAAAATCATATGATGCCAAAGCGAGAGTTGTGATGTAGGTGCAGAAGCCATTACACAATCGTCTATGTAGGTGTTTGGTCTTTAATCCACTATTCATTCTCATGTCATATTGTTCTAAAGTGCACAACAATGTAAAAATGAACCTAGAAATGCTCCGTAGTGTTTATCTAGACATAACTCTGCACCACCCGTCCTGGCACTGCAGTAAAGTCTTGCACGTGTTGCCCACTTTCAGGTAAGTCCTGATCTGTAGCACCAACCTCCTGGAATTGGGGAAAATTAAATGTCCATTGTAACTTTCTTCCGGTTGGAGCTGAAAATTCCCCTTTTTAAACACTTTCAGTTTTGCAGTGTGGTATAACATTGGCCTCCAATAGAAATCTGCTACTTCTCAACAACCAGCACAAATGATAATCACAGCGTGGACTTTGCACCTGCAGGGACATGGTGGCAGGCGTCCCTGGGGTGCGGGACATGGTGGGAGGGGGAGGTGGTGGCAGCAGGCGTCCCCGGGGTGCAGGACATGGTGGGGGGAGGTGGTGGCAGCAGGCGTCCCCGGGGTGCAGGACATGGTGGGGGGAGGTGCTGGCAGGCAGGCATCCCTGGGGTACAGGACATGGTGGGTGGGGGAGGTGGTGGCAGCAGGTGTCCCCGGGGTGCAGGACATGGTGGGTGGGGGAGGTGGTGGCAGGCAGGCATTCCTGGGGTACAGGACATGGTGGGTGGGGGAGGTGGTGGTAGGCATCCCCAGGGTGCAGGACATGATGGGCGGGGGGGGGGGGGGGGGGGGGGGGTGCAGGCAGGCAGGCAGGCATCCCCAGGGTGCAGGACATGATGGGCGGGGGGGGGGGGGGGGGGGTGCAGGCAGGCAGGCATCCCCAGGGTGCAGGACATGGTGGGGGAGGTGGTGGCAGGTGTCCCCGGGGTGCAGGCCGCATGTCGTCTGGTACCAGTAATCAGAGTGATGCTGCCTCCATGTAGTAGATATGTCTGCTATAATCTTGCGTTAATTGTGCGGAATTACCTTGGATTGTAGATGCCGGATTTGTACCCTTCATCATAGTTTCTTAAGGGAGGATATTATGTTAAGTGCCAATTTTTGCACACTATTGTAAAAGCCTGGAAATGTCACTGAAAATGGGATATATCTTACTACAGCAATCGGCAGTGCCCTATCAAGATGAAGTATTGTCCATACAGCCTGTGGTATTCTAAAGGAGAAGAGGCGGAAAATACAAGTGCCCTCCCATAAACTTCAGCCATGATTATCTTACACCAACCAACAAATGCATTTAGCGGCAGCCCAGTTCTAGACACGAAAGTGCGAACTCTATATGTTCCAAACTTGTGAATAGGTAGTGATCACACATGCCCAGTACAGCAGCGACCTCGGGCACACGAATGTACCTCCAAACTATGAAAGACAGGACTGGACGTGGCACACTAATGCATAGGAACTATCAAAATGATGTCCCCATAATACCCTCCAGCCAGTATATTGCTCCATAGTACCTCCAACACTGTATGATATTGCATGGAGGGTATAATGAACCTGAAGACCCACTTCTTCCAACAAGTCTATAACCCTCAGTCCTCCATAGCACTGCACGACTATCTCTGCCCTCACCTACTGTATCCTCACCCATTCCCTGTAGACTGTGAGCCCTCGCGGGCAGGGTCCTCTCTCCTCCTGTAGACTGTGAGCCCTCGCGGGCGGGGTCCTCTTTCCTCCTGTAGACTATGAGCCCTTGTGGGCAGGGTCCTCTCTCCTCCTGTAGACTGTGAGCCCTTGTGGGCAGGGTCCTCTCGCCTCCTGTAGACTGTGAGCCCTCGTGGGCAGGGTCCTCTCGCCTTCTGTAGACTATGAGCCCTCGCGGGCAGGGTCCTCTCTCCTCCTGTAGTCTGTGAGCCCTCGTGGGCAGGGTCCTCTCTCCTCCTGTAGACTGTGAGCCCTCGTGGGCAGGGTCCTCTCGCCTCCTGTAGTCTGTGAGTCCTCGCGGGCAGGGACCGCTATCCTCCTGTAGTCTGAGCCCTCGCGGGCAGGATCCTCTCTCCTCCTGTAGTCTGTGAGCCCTTGTGGACAGGGTCCTCTCTCCTCCTGTAATCTGTGATCCCTCGCGGGCAGGGTCCTCTCTCCTCCTGTAGTCTGTGATCCCTCGCGGGCAGGTTCTCTCTCTCCTCCTGTAATCTGTGAGCCCTTGCGGGAAGGGACCTCTATCCTCCTGTACCAGTCTGTGCCTTGTATTGTTTGATTATTGTACTTGTCCCTATTATATATACCCCCTTTCACATGTAAAGCGCCATGGAATAAATGGCGCTATAAGAATAGTACCTTGCACAGAGTATGATGCCCCCACTGCGCCTTCTAGCAAAATAATGCCCCATAGTACACCTTGCACAGTATGATGCCCCCACTGTTCCCTCCATGCAGTATAATGCCCCATAGTACCCCCCTCACACACAGTATGATTAGTCCACGTTGTCCCCACACTGCATAATACCCCTAACACAGTATACTGTCCTCTGTGTCCCCCCACAGTATGATAATCCTACAGGGGGGAGACTGAGGACATTGTGATCTATGTGGGGACGTCTTACTGCATTAATGACACACAATATGAAACCCCACAAAGATAATGGTGCCCTAAGTGACCCACACACAGTTTGATGCCCCACAGTGCCTTCCACCCAGTATAATGCCCCAATAGTGCCCACCGCACAGTATGATGCCCCCACATTGCCCCTAAAAACCATAATGCTCCTGACACAGTGTGATGTCCTCTGTGCCCCCCCCCCCTCCCAACAGTATGATAATCCCTCACTTGGGGTCACTAAGAACATTATGATCATTGTGGTGGCATCATACTGTGTTAATAACACACAGTATGACACTCCAATGATGCCCTCAGTTCCCCCCACACAGTTTGATGCCACCTCAGTGCCCTCCACATAGTATTGTGCTCCCTCCTACAAAGTGTGATCCCTTACCCTCAGTATGCCATTCCCCTGATGAGCAGAGAGATGTCCGCTCTGTCCTGTGTGTCCCCCTGTATGGTGGCTGTGACGTAGTGTCGCCATCGCGCCTCCTGCCAACGTCTCAGATGGCACAGGTGAATGTTGGAGCGAGGAGTCGACCACCACCATTATTAACTCATTCTGGCCCTAAAAATGGAGATACGGACCTTCTGTAACACCGGAGCAGCCCCTGAAATCTGGAAATGTCCTGGTGGGACCCGCTCACTGTGATACGTGCCCAATGTTCACACAGTCCTCATAATGGTGAAGACAAGGCGGGCATGGGTGTGAGTTTCATGTGCACTATATGGCGGGGGCTGGCAAGGAGAGTGTGGGATCGGTGTGGGCACAGGACCTGGCTGGCACACGCTGCGGTGTAACGGGGTGACTGCGACATCTCTGACCCCAGTATTATTCCCCAATGCTCCACGCTGGGCTGTGCTTACTTTATCTGTGGTAGTGACGTCTCGTACATACATGTGACCGCTGCTGCCAATCACTGGCCTTGGCTTTAGCCTGTGACCACCGATTGGCTGCAGGGGTCACGTGGATGCATGTGACGTCATCGCTGCAGGACAGATTGGCAGGGAGCGCTGGAGATGAATGAGACATCAGCAATGATTGGTCTATTACATTTACTGCAGATACTCTATTACTTTTTTGGACACCCCCTTTAAGGCTCATGTATGTTCCAGGGCAGGAAGCCCGGGGGCTGTGAACAGAGGTCGTATTGTGCTTTATTAAGGCGCAGTGTGGCCTCTCCGCTCTGCACACTACAGCAATGACTATATCTACACTGAGCTCTTGGCAGAAAATGGCAGCCGCCCCCCATCACTGAATTTAGGCCCAGAACAGGAAGGACTAGGCCTGGTTGCCATGGACACCAGACTCTTCCCCTGTTGCCAGGCGGCCCCCCTTTCTCTGTCCTATCTGCTGCCTCATTCTAGCCACGCCCACAGCAGTCCATTCCCCGCCTCTCTAGCGCGCTGATTGGCCACCTCCTACATTCTGTGGGTGGAGCCTTCTGATGTCACATGAGCTTTCTCGCAAGATGGCCGCCCGGTTGTTTTGATGAATAATCGTGTGTGAAGCGGCGCCGCTCCCGGTGTGCAGGCCCCGCCCCCGTGTCCCGGCTCCTCACGGTACCTCCCGGTGTCTGAGCGGAAGAGCGCTGTGTGCGGCGGCGCGGAGAGCGGCTCCTCCTCCTACACTTTTCTCTCCAGACTCTGCCGGAGACAATGCAGCCCTGAAGCCGGAGGCCCCCGGCCCTGCCGCCCCCTCCAGCCCCTCACACGGAGCCCACGACTCTGCCACCATTAAAAGGAAAAGCATGGAGGAGCTGAGCGCTGACGAGGTGAGGGGACCCCGGGGAATGGGTGAGGGGACCCCGGAGGGTGGATGAGGGGTGAGGGGATGGATGAGGGGACCCCGGAGGGTGGATGAGGGGACCCCGGAGGGTGGATGAGGGGACCCCGGAGGGTGGATGAGGGGACCCCGGGGAATGGATGAGGGGACCCCGGAGGGTGGATGAGGGGACCCCGGGGAATGGATGAGGGGACCCCGGAGGGTGGATGAGGGGACCCCGGGGGATGGATGAGGGGTGAGGAGACCCCGAAGGGGGGATGAGGGGATCCCGGAGGGTGGATGAGGGGATCCCGGAGGGTGGATGAGGGGTGAGGAGACCCCGGAGGGTGGATGAGGGGTGAGGAGACCCCGGAGGGTGGATGAGGGGTGAGGAGACCCCGGAGGGTGGATGAGGGGTGAGGAGACCCCCGGAGGGTGGATGAGGGGTGAGGAGACCCCCGGAGGGTGGATGAGGGGTGAGGAGACCCCCGGAGGGTGGATGAGGGGACCCCGGAGGGTGGATGAGGGGACCCCGGAGGGTGGATGAGGGGACCCCGGAGGGTGGATGAGGGGACCCCGGAGGGTGGCTGAGGGGTGAGGAGACCCCCGCGGGGTGGCTGAGGGGTGAGGAGACCCCCGCGGGGTGGCTGAGGAGACCCCCGCGGGGTGGCTGAGGAGACCCCCGCGGGGTGGCTGAGGAGACCCCCGCGGGGTGGCTGAGGAGACCCCCGCGGGGTGGCTGAGGAGACCCCCGCGGGGTGGCTGAGGAGACCCCCGCGGGGTGGCTGAGGAGACCCCCGCGGGGTGGCTGAGGAGACCCCCGCGGGGTGGCTGAGGAGACCCCCGCGGGGTGGCTGAGGAGACCCCCGCGGGGTGGCTGAGGAGACCCCCGCGGGGTGGCTGAGGAGACCCCCGCGGGGTGGCTGAGGAGACCCCCGCGGGGTGGCTGAGGAGACCCCCGCGGGGTGGCTGAGGAGACCCCCGCGGGGCGGCTGAGGAGACCCCCGCGGGGCGGCTGAGGAGACCCCCGCGGGGCGGCTGAGGGGTGAGGAGACCCCCGCGGGGCGGCTGAGGGGTGAGGAGACCCCCGCGGGGCGGCTGAGGGGTGAGGAGACCCCCGCGGGGCGGCTGAGGGGTGAGGAGACCCCCGCGGGGCGGGTGAGGAGACCCCCGCGGGGCGGCTGAGGGGTGAGGAGACCCCAGGATATATAAGGTACGGTGTCGGGCTGTGGTGTGATACTTATATTATTAATATACTAGTCTGTTATACTGTGTTTTTATGAATATGACAGGGTTTACATTATTTTTTTTGCTCCAAAAGATTGTCTGGGCTCAATTTCAGGGGGCATCTTAATTTTTATTTTCCCAAAAACAGCAGCGATCCATTTATTCTTGAACAAAGATATCAACATATGTTCAAATATAACAATAGTCACTAGATATAAACAGTGTAGTCAGTGCCGGCTGTACATAGAATATAATGTATAGTCACTACATATAAACAGTGTAGTCAGTGCCGGGCTGTATATAGAATATAATGTATAGTCACTAGATATAAACAGTGTAGTCAGTGCCGGCTGTACATAGAATATAATGTATAGTCACTACATATAAACAGTGTAGTCAGTGCCGGGCTGTACATAGAATATAATGTATAGTCACTAGATATAAACAGTGTAGTCAGTGCCGGGCTGTATATAGAATATAATGTATAGTCACTAGATATAAACAGTGTAGTCAGTGCCGGCTGTACATAGAATATAATGTATAGTCACTACATATAAACAGTGTAGTCAGTGCCGGCTGTACATAGAATATAATGTATAGTCACTACATATAAACAGTGTAGTCAGTGCCGGGCTGTACATAGAATATAATGTATAGTCACTAGATATAAACAGTGTAATCAGTGCCGGGCTGTACATAGAATATAATGTATAGTCACTAGATATAAACAGTGTAGTCAGTGCCGGCTGTACATAGAATATAATGTATAGTCACTACATATAAACAGTGTAGTCAGTGCTGGGCTGTACATAGAATATAATGTATAGTCACTAGATATAAACAGTGTAGTCAGTGCCGGGCTGTATATAGAATATAATGTATAGTCACTAGATATAAACAGTGTAGTCAGTGCCGGCTGTACATAGAATATAATGTATAGTCACTACATATAAACAGTGTAGTCAGTGCTGGGCTGTACATAGAATATAATGTATAGTCACTACATATAAACAGTGTAGTCAGTGCCGGCTGTACATAGAATATAATGTATAGTCACTAGATATAAACAGTGTAATCAGTGCCGGGCTGTACATAGAATATAATGTATATACACTAGATATAAACAGTGTAGTCAGTGCCGGGCTGTACATAGAATATAATGTATAGTCACTAGATATAAACAGTGTAGTCAGTGCCGGCTGTACATAGAATATAATGTATATTCACTAGATATAAACAGTGTAGTCAGTGCCGGGCTGTACATAGAATATAATGTATATACACTAGATATAAACAGTGTAGTCAGTGCCGGGCTGTACATAGAATATAATGTATAGTCACTACATATAAACAGTGTAGTCAGTGCCGGGCTGTACATAGAATATAATGTATAGTCACTAGATATAAACAGTGTAGTCAGTGCCGGCTGTACATAGAATATAATGTATAGTCACTAGATATAAACAGTGTAGTCAGTGCCGGGCTGTACATAGAATATAATGTACAGTCACTACATATAAACAGTGTAGTCAGTGCCGGCTGTACATAGAATATAATGTATAGTCACTACATATAAACAGTGTAGTCAGTGCCGGGCTGTACATAGAATATAATGTATAGTCACTACATATAAACAGTGTAGTCAGTGCCAGGCTGTACATAGAATATAATGTATAGTCACTACATATAAACAGTGTAGTCAGTGCCAGGCTGTACATAGAATATAATGTATAGTCACTACATATAAACAGTGTAGTCAGTGCCGGGCTGTACATAGAATATAATGTATAGTCACTACATATAAACAGTGTAGTCAGTGCCGGGCTGTACATAGAATATAATGTACAGTC
The DNA here is from genome assembly GCF_048569485.1 of Anomaloglossus baeobatrachus. Lineage (NCBI taxonomy): Eukaryota > Metazoa > Chordata > Amphibia > Anura > Aromobatidae > Anomaloglossus > Anomaloglossus baeobatrachus. Next base: position 183,527,911 of record NC_134363.1, on the reverse strand, counting down.
ACTACATATAAACAGTGTAGTCAGTGCCGGGCTGTACATAGAATATAATGTATAGTCACTAGATATAAACAGTGTAGTCAGTGCCGGCTGTACATAGAATATAATGTATAGTCACTACATATAAACAGTGTAGTCAGTGCCGGGCTGTACATAGAATATAATGTATAGTCACTAGATATAAACAGTGTAGTCAGTGCCGGGCTGTACATAGAATATAATGTATAGTCACTAGATATAAACAGTGTAGTCAGTGCCGGGCTGTACATAGAATATAATGTATAGTCACTAGATATAAACAGTGTAGTCAGTGCCGGCTGTACATAGAATATAATGTATATACACTACATATAAACAGTGTAGTCAGTGCCGGGCTGTATATAGAATATAATGTATAGTCACTAGATATAAACAGTGTAGTCAGTGCCGGCTGTACATAGAATATAATGTATATTCACTAGATATAAACAGTGTAGTCAGTGCCGGCTGTACATAGAATATAATGTATAGTCACTACATATAAACAGTGTAATCAGTGCCGGCTGTACATAGAATATAATGTATATACACTAGATATAAACAGTGTAGTCAGTGCCGGCTGTACATAGAATATAATGTATATACACTAGATATAAACAGTGTAGTCAGTGCCGGGTTGTACATAGAATATAATGTATAGTCACTAGATATAAACAGTGTAGTCAGTGCCGGCTGTACATAGAATATAATGTATAGTCACTACATATAAACAGTGTAATCAGTGCCGGGCTGTACATAGAATATAATGTATAGTCACTAGATATAAACAGTGTAGTCAGTGCCGGGCTGTACATAGAATATAATGTATAGTCACTAGATATAAACAGTGTAGTCAGTGCCGGGCTGTACATAGAATATAATGTATATACACTAGATATAAACAGTGTAATCAGTGCCGGGCTGTACATAGAATATAATGTATAGTCACTAGATATAAACAGTGTAGTCAGTGCCGGCTGTACATAGAATATAATGTATAGTCACTACATATAAACAGTGTAATCAGTGCCGGGCTGTACATAGAATATAATGTATAGTCACTAGATATAAACAGTGTAGTCAGTGCCGGGCTGTACATAGAATATAATGTATAGTCACTAGATATAAACAGTGTAGTCAGTGCCGGGCTGTACATAGAATATAATGTATATACACTAGATATAAACAGTGTAGTCAGTGCCGGGCTGTACATAGAATATAATGTATATACACTAGATATAAACAGTGTAATCAGTGCCGGGCTGTACATAGAATATAATGTATAGTCACTACATATAAACAGTGTAGTCAGTGCCGGGCTGTACATAGAATATAATGTACAGTCACTACATATAAACAGTGTAATCAGTGCCGGGCTGTACATAGAATATAATGTATAGTCACTACATATAAACAGTGTAATCAGTGCCGGGCTGTACATAGAATATAATGTATAGTCACTAGATATAAACAGTGTAGTCAGTGCTGGGCTGTACATAGAATATAATGTATAGTCACTACATATAAACAGTGTAGTCAGTGCCGGGCTGTACATAGAATATAATGTATAGTCACTAGATATAAACAGTGTAGTCAGTGCCGGGCTGTACATAGAATATAATGTATAGTCACTAGATATAAACAGTGTAGTCAGTGCCGGGCTGTACATAGAATATAATGTATATTCACTACATATAAACAGTGTAGTCAGTGCCGGGCTGTACATAGAATATAATGTATAGTCACTACATATAAACAGTGTAGTCAGTGCCGGGCTGTACATAGAATATAATGTATAGTCACTACATATAAACAGTGTAGTCAGTGCCGGCTGTACATAGAATATAATGTATAGTCACTACATATAAACAGTGTAGTCAGTGCCGGGCTGTACATAGAATATAATGTATATTCACTAGATATAAACAGTGTAGTCAGTGCCGGCTGTGCATGGAATATAATGTATATTCACTACATATAAACAGTGTAGTCAGTGCCGGGCTGTACATAGAATATAATGTATAGTCACTAGATATAAACAGTGTAGTCAGTGCCGGGCTGTACATAGAATATAATGTATATACACTATATATTATCAGTGTAATCAGTGCCGGGCTGTACATAGAATATAATGTATAGTCACTAGATATAAACAGTGTAATCAGTGCCGGGCTGTACATAGAATATAATGTATATTCACTACATATAAACAGTGTAGTCAGTGCCGGGCTGTACATAGAATATAATGTATATACACTATATATTATCAGTGTAATCAGTGCCGGGCTGTACATAGAATATAATGTATAGTCACTAGATATAAACAGTGTAGTCAGTGCCGGGCTGTACATAATATATAGTGTATATACATTATATTCTATCAGTGTAATCAGTGCCGGGCTGTACATAGAATATAATGTATAGTCACTAGATATAAACAGTGTAGTCAGTGCCGGGCTGTACATAGAATATAATGTATAGTCACTACATATAAACAGTGTAATCTGTCTGGAGCGTGTTCTCAAATGACCACAAAGTGGAGTACTATATTCTTATATTAAAATACTAAAACACAATATGTAATATAACACATTGGGAGGCGAAATCCAGAAACCGTAAGAAATTGGAGATGAAAATTCGATCAGTATGCAAAGACGGACACACATCACGTCGATTGCTAGTTTATATGAAAGAGTCAAATATTTTAAAACCTGGCACCCATAGGTCAGTGTGGCAGCGTCATGTGTGCCTGGCCTGGAATATACAGCAGAAACTGTGAGGTCAGTGACGCTGTGTCCTATAAAGAACAGCGTATAAAGACTAATTTATATACTCAAATCTAATCATGTCCTCACACACGACACGTTCACAGTGCACATACTCATGGTATTTAAACACATGGCACATACACATGGTATTTAAACACATGGCACATACACATGGTATTTAAACACATGGCACGTACACATGGTATTTAAACACATGGCACGTACACATGGTATTTAAACACATGGCACGTACACATGGTATTTAAACACATGGCACGTACACATGGTATTTAAACACATGGCACGTACACATGGTATTTAAACACATGGCACGTACACATGGTATTTAAACACATGGCACGTACACATGGTATTTAAACACATGGCACGTACACATGGTATTTAAACACATGGCACGTACACATGGTATTTAAACACATGGCACGTACACATGGTATATACACACACGGCAGTCTTAACCTCAGAAATGCTGGGAACCCCAGAGATTTGGAGCCTTGAAATATTGCCCAGTTTGCCCCATCTTCCACTTAACTCCGGCCCTGCATGCGGCCTGTCTCCTCTTCAAGTCCTCTAGACTCCTGCAGTTAAAGAACCTTTGGTAACATCATGGTCATATGACCATGATGTCACCAAAAACCCTTAAAGGGGTTGTCCACTACTTTTACATTGATGGCCTAGAATTAGGATAGGTAAAGAACGTCTGATCGGCCAGGGTCTGACACCCGGCACCCCCACCGATCAGCTGTTCTCGGTCCCGGCAGCAGGAAGCTGGAAATGCTCAGTTCCGAGCTGCTCCGTCCTCTGATAGTGGCAGCGGCTGGGTACTGCACATTCGTCTTTCATTCAGATTGATAGAAGGCAGATGTGCAGTAACCGACCACAGCCACTATCAGAAGACGGCGCAGCTCCGGAACTGAGCATTTCCAGCTCCTGCTGCCGGGACCGAAAACAGCTGATCGGTGGGGGTGCCGGGTGTCAGACCCTGGCCGATCAGACATTGATGGCCTATTCTTAGAATAGGTCATCAATGTAAAAGTAGGGGGCAATCTCTTTAAAGGGAACCTGTCACCACTTTTTCGGCCTATAAGCTGCAGCCACCACCACCGGGCTCTTATATGCAGCATTCTAACATGCTGTATATAAGAGCCTAGGCCGGGGGTATAACTTAAAAAAACACTTTATAATACTTACCCAACGGTCATGCGGTGGGCCATATGGGCATCTCCCTTCTCCGGCGCCTGCTCTTTCGGCCATCTTTGTCCTCTTTCTGAAGCCTGGGTGCATGACGCGGCTACGTCATACACACTCGCTGGTCCAGCGTAGGCGCACTACAATACTTTAATCTGCCCTGCTCAGGACCTGAATGCCGGCGAGTGTATGTGACGTCGTACCAGTCATACACCGTGGCTAGAGAAGGAGCACAAAAATGGCCAAAAGAGTCCGCGCCGGAGACACCCATAAGGCCCACAGCGCGACCGTTAAGTATTATAAAGTGTTTTTTAGGTTATACCCCCGACCTATGCCCTTATATACAGCATGTTAAAATACTGTATATACCGTAAGTGCCCGGTGGTGGTGGCCGCAGCTTATAGGCCAAAAAAAGTGGTGACAGGTTCCCTTTAACCAGTTTTATCCTCAGAATAGAAATGTTGAGATGCTGAGGACCCCTTGGAGAGTGGAGGTCCTAGGCAATTCGCCGGTCCTGACTATAATTAGGACTTGTTTTTGGGATAGGGCTTATATTTAAAGTATACCTCAAAAATCCTGTAAAATCATGGTAGGGCTTATATTTAGGGTAGGTCTTATTTTTTGGGAAATGTGCTATATTGTGACTAGAGTTGGTGCAAATTGATTTTCAGGACCCGGTCCATTGTCTCTGATCTGTAGCTGCATGACAGGATCCCTGAGACCGGCCTCCTGCCTCCACAGCTCCTGTTTGTAGAGAAGAGCTGCGGAGGCTGGGAGGGAGGAGGCCAGTCTTCGGGATCGCGTCCTGCAGCTACAGAGTGCTGACGCTCGAAGCTGTTTGAAACAACTCTTAACTGTGACTTTATATAATACTGGGCTGTAATATAATACTGGCCGGTAATATGATCTGATGTGGGGCTTATAATACAGTGGCTTGCAAAAGTTTGGGCACCCCTGGTCAGCATTACTGTGTTAAGCAAGTTGAAGATCTCTAAAAGGCATAAAGCTACAGATGACGCATTTCCTTTGTATTTTAGGAAAAAAAAAATATTTCCATCATTTACATTTTTAAATTAAGGAAAATGGGCCAATTCAAAACTTTGGGCACCCTGCATGGTTAGTACCTAGTAGGACCCCCTTTGGCAAGTATAACACCTTGTAAATTCTTTTTGCAGCAGCCAAGAGTCTTTCAATTCTTGTTTGTGGGGTTTTCATCCATCCTTGGAGAAGTCTCCGGTTCGGTGAGACTCCTGGCTTGTCTTGCATTCACGGCTCTTTTGAGGACTAGCCACAGATTTTCAATTATGTCCAGATCAGGGGTCTGTGAGGCCATTGTATAACCTTCAGCTTGCATCATTTGAGGTTGTCTATTGTGGATTTTGACATGTATTTAGGATCATTATCCATTTGTAGAAGCCATCCTCCTTTCTCCCCTTCCTTTCCCCCCAATGATGTTATGTTTGCATCACAAATTTGTTGAAATTGCATTGAATCCATTATTCCCTCTACCTGTGAAATGTTCCTTGTGTCATTAGCTGCAACACAACCCCAAAGCATGATTGATCCACCCCTTGCTTAATGGTTGGCAAGATATTCCTTTTCTCAAATTATATGCCCTATTTTCTCCACACATACCTTTTAAGCCAGAGTTCTATTTTATCCTCATTGGTCCACAAGACTTGTTTCCACAATGCATCAGACATACTTGGCATTCAAAATGCATTATGCAGACTTCTGATGCTGAATCTTATGATGAGGCCGCAGGAGAGGTTTTCTTCTGATGACACTTCCATGAAGGCCATGTTTGTGCAGGTGTCTCTGAACTGTAGAACAATGCACCACAACTCCAGAGTCTGCTAAATCTTCTTGAAGGTCTTTTGCAGTCAAAGCAGGGGTTCGGAGTATCCTCTCTAGCAATCCTATGAGCAGCTCTCACAGACATTTTGCTTGCTCTTCCTGACTTTACCTTGACCTTCACAGTTCCTTGTAGCTGCCATTTCTTAATTACATTTTGAACTGAGGAAAGGGCAATTTGTAATCACTTTGCTATCTTCTTATAGCCTTCTCCTGCTTTGTGGGCCTTCACCATTTTCAGAGTGTTAGGCAGCTGCTTAGAACAACATATGGCTGCTGATTTTTGGCACAAGGTTAGAGAAGGCCGAGTTTTTATAAAATTGTGAAGATTGCATCCTCTGATGATAGTGAACACACCATAACCCTAACAGGATAATTAAGGTCTGAAACCTTGGTCAGTTTTCTGAGCACACAAATCTCCAAAGGTGTCCAAACTTTTATTGGCCCATTTTCCTTTTTTTTTTTTTTTAAAGTAAAATTCTCTATTTCTATATCAATGTTTTTATGCTTTCTGCTTGTGGCACAGCTGTGTGATACAGCTGTCCCCCAGCTTTCCAGAAGGGCACCCCTTGCCTGGTCTCTGTCGTGTCTCGAGCCTTTACTTTACAGAAGTAGCTGGTTTCCCGTCAGTTCTTGTGGAGCCATCGGGGCGGCCATATTGGTTGTTTCCCTGCTTTTTGCCGGGGTGTAACCTGTGCCGGTCTCCTGTGGTCGTTATCAATGTGTTACATCATTATTGTGGTTGGCAGATGACCGGGGACGGCCTGCGGTGTTATTAGTGAAGGGCTCGCTGGTGACAGGACAGATCCCGGCCCCCCGCTCTGACATCACAGCTGGATCTCCGCCAGATTACACAACTATGCGGGTGACCGGGTCCTGCGCTGACCCCGGACAGTGCGGAGAAGATCAGGGTCTTGGACTTCACAGCTGGAAAAAGAGGTTTCTCTTCCTGGTCATTGTGATAAACAACCTGTGGTACTACAGATCAGACTACAACTCCCAGCATGCCCTGAGAGCCACAGGTGGCTTATTACACAGCTGAAATCTCCCACCATTCGTTGTAGGGCCTGTGATTTGCCGGTCATCTTTACATTGGGATGCCCATATGGGAATGCATTGAACATCTCATTTGTATGGAGTCCACCGGACCGTCTCACTGCAGCCACGTGGTGTTATTCCTCCTGGAATATTTGCCAACCGGCTATACATAGTGTTATTGTGTTATTATCATAGTGCAAGTGTTATAGTGTCAGCACTGTGTGGCCTGTGTCATTGTGAGGGGACACCCCCAAATTGCAATATCATTAGGTACTAAATCCGGTGTAAAGGTACCGTCACACTAAGCAACATCGCTGCTAAGGCACAACTTGCTAGCGATGTTGCTGTGTGTGACATCCAGCAACAACCTGGCCCCTGCTGTGAGGTCGCTGGTTGTTGCTGAATGTCCTGGGACATTTTTTAGTTGTTGCTGTCCTGCTGTGAAGCACAGATCGCTGTGTGTGACAGTGACAGAGCAACAACTAAATGTGCAGGCAGCAGGAGCCGGCTTCTGTGGATGCTGGTAACCACGGTAAACAGCGGGTAACCATGGAGTCCTTACCTTGGTTACCCAATATTTACCTTCGTTACCAGCGTCCGCAGCTCCCTGCTGCCTGCACACGTAGCAGAGTACACATCGGTTAATTAACCCGATGTGTACTGTGGCTAGGTGTGCAGGGAGCCAGCGCTAAGCGGTGTGCGCTGGTAACCAAGGTAAATATCGGGTTGGTTACCTGATATTTACCTTAGTTACCAAGCGCAGCATGCTTCCACGTGTAGCGACGCTCCAGTGATCCCTGCCAGGTCAGGTTGCTGGTGGGATCGCTGGAGCGTCGCAGTGTGACATCTCACCAGCAACCTCCTAGCAACTTACCAGCGATCCCTATCAGGTTGTTTCGTTGATGGGATCGCTGGTAAGTTTAGTGTGACTGTGCCTTAACTCGTGGTCAGTGGAAGGTAAAGGTTTTATGGCCCTGTCATGGAGTTAGTGTGTCCCTCCTGGTTAGACAGTATTGTCATCCTGCTACTTTTACTGTTAGATGGACTGAACTGAACTGGTCCAAATAACTACCGGGGCCACAGCTATCAGGTGTTTATAGGGACTGGTCATCAGCAGATTACGGGCCACAACTATCCAGTCTATGGAGGGACTGGTCATCGGCAGGTTATGGGTCAGAATAACCATCGGGGGCCACAGCTATCAGGTCTCTGGAGGGACTGGGATCCGCAGGCTTTCTCAGAATAACAACTCCCGGGAGCCACAACTATGGAGTCTGTGGAGAGACTGGTATCAGCAGGTTATGGGTCAGAATAACCATCACCAGGGGCCACAGATTTGGGGTCTATGGAGGGACTGATCTTCGGCATGTTTTACGCAATAAATTACTGAAACCTTATTTTCGAGGAATGTCCGGATGTCAGAGCCGAGTGTTGTCACTGGGATTTGATCTTTTTGAAAAAATTATTTTTTATAGGAACTCCGCTGTCATTATCGAATCCTTATTTTCTTCAACCAAATATTTTTCACTACTTATATATAAAACCATGTACTTTTATTATAACAAATGAACATACATACATAAATTTGATTAAGAACAGGGGGGAAACAAGGAAGGATAATTGACCCTATCCTTTTCCTACCTCAAGTACGGGGGTCGGCGTCCTAATTTTGAAAGAGACGCCCCCGTTAGACGACGACTGACCCTGCGTATGCCCTCCCTAGTGATTTTAGAGTGCAATCCCTCTTAAGAATGAAATACCCCAACAGTAGTATCACCACAGTGAGGAAGAGGTGCGCAGTCAATAATGGCTAATTTGTCTGCATCACCAATTTGACCTGTGGGGATTAGGGGCCTTAGGATCAAAAACTGTCAATAGGTCTGTGTGCTCAGTAACAGTCTTTGAAATAGCTAAAGTTATAGCTGGGCATTTGTTGAATAGCTAATTATTATTAATATCTATCTTCCTATCTCTGTTACTGAGCACCTCTTCCTCACTGTGGTGATACTACTGTTGGGGTATTTCATTCTTAAGAGGGATTGCACTCTAAAATCACTAGGGAGGGCATACGCAGGGTCAGTCGTCGTCGAACGGGGGCGTCTCTTTCAAAATTAGGACGCCGACCCCCGTACTTGAGGTAGGAAAAGGATAGGGTCAATTATCCTTCCTTGTTTCCCCCCTGTTCTTAATCAAATTTATGTATGTATGTTCATTTGTTATAATAAAGTACATGGTTTTATATATAAGTAGTGAAAAATATTTGGTTGAATACAATATCTACTTTAGTTATTGGAACTGGTATCGAATCCTTATTTTCCCATAGGGCTCCCAAGTGTGGTGTGGAGTACAGGAGGGCTGATGTTCTGTAATACAGCTACTTTATAACCAATTGTCGTATGGGGAGGAACTGGTAACGTGGACTTCTAGGGTCAACAAACTTGACACTTTTTTTTAAAGCTATTATATGTTTTGGTCATGAGGGGTCGGATGCTGATACAGATGGGTAGAAGTGCTGAGCGTTGTGTTCAGATCTGCCACCGTAATTATTAGGGAGGTGGCTAAGCGGTGTGTGGCTCCATGGAAAGTAAGGCTTTAGAGCACTTTGCTGAGGTGTCTGAGGAGCAGCCATAAAGAGCTGCACCCAGGTGATGGGCCACCGCTCACATAGAGGCGCCCAGGAGATGGGGCCCAGCTCACAGAGGCACCCAGGAGATGGGGCACTTCTCACATAGAGGCGCCCAGGAGATGGGGCACTTCTCACATAGAGGCGCCCAGGAGATGGGGCACTTCTCACATAGAGGCACCCAGGAGATGGGGCCCAGCTCACATAGAGGCACCCAGGAGATGGGGCCCAGCTCACATAGAGGCGCCCAGGAGATGGGGCACTTCTCACATAGAGGCACCCAGGTGATGGGGCACTTCTCACATAGAGGCGCCCAGGAGATGGGGCCCAGCTCACAGAGGCACCCAGGAGATGGGGCACTTCTCACATAGAGGCGCCCAGGAGATGGGGCACTTCTCACATAGAGGCGCCCAGGAGATGGGGCACTTCTCACATAGAGGCGCCCAGGTGATGGGGCACTTCTCACATAGAGGCGCCCAGGAGATGGGGCCCAGCTCACATAGAGGCGCCCAGGAGATGGGGCACTTCTCACATAGAGGCGCCCAGGTGATGGGGCCCAGCTCACATAGAGGCGCCCAGGTGATGGGGCCCAGCTCACATAGAGGCGCCCAGGTGATGGGGCCCAGCTCACATAGAGGCGCCCAGGTGATGGGGCCCTTCTCACATAGAGGCACCCAGGAGATGGGGCACTTCTCACATAGAGGCGCCCAGGAGATGGGGCACTTCTCACATAGAGGCGCCCAGGAGATGGGGCACTTCTCACATAGAGGCACCCAGGTAATGGGGCCCAGCTCACATAGAGGCGCCCAGGTGATGGGGCCCAGCTCACATAGAGGCGCCCAGGTGATGGGGCCCAGCTCACATAGAGGCGCCCAGGAGATGGGGCCCAGCTCACATAGAGGCGCCCAGGTGATGGGGCACTTCTCACATAGAGGCGCCCAGGAGATGGGGCCCAGCTCACATAGAGGCGCCCAGGAGATGGGGCACTTCTCACATAGAGGCACCCAGGTGATGGGGCCCAGCTCACATAGAGGCGCCCAGGAGATGGGGCCCAGCTCACATAGAGGCGCCCAGGAGATGGGGCCCAGCTCACATAGAGGCGCCCAGGAGATGGGGCACTTCTCACATAGAGGCACCCAGGTAATGGGGCCCAGCTCACATAGAGGCGCCCAGGAGATGGGGCCCAGCTCACATAGAGGCGCCCAGGAGATGGGACGCAGCTCACATAGAGGCGCCCAGGAGATGGGACGCAGCTCACATAGAGGCGCCCAGGAGATGGGGCCCAGCTCACATAGAGGCGCCCAGGAGATGGGGCCCAGCTCACATAGAGGCGCCCAGGAGATGGGGCCCAGCTCACATAGAGGCGCCCAGGTGATGGGGCCCTTCTCACATAGAGGCGCCCAGGAGATGGGGCCCAGCTCACATAGAGGCGCCCAGGAGATGGGGCCCAGCTCACATAGAGGCGCCCAGGAGATGGGGCCCAGCTCACATAGAGGCGCCCAGGAGATGGGGCCCAGCTCACATAGAGGCGCCCAGATTTCACAAACTATATACTTCTACATGTCAAAAGTTTTCTGAAACTAGAAGAACACTGTAAAATGTTGAATAAACTTCTGCATATACGCGGTACAATATAGAGGGGTTCCGTGGGTTTTCTTTAGGAAATGAAATGTTTGTAGGACCTGAGAATTGTGTGATCAACAAAACCTAGATTGTCTACTCCAGCTTTTGAGGGGAGTCATTGGCGTCACTGTGTACCCCTTGGTGCCGGAGGATTGTCCGCAGTCGTGTAGTGCCCCCCCATACAGGTAGAAATGTCCTGGTCTTCAGTCTCCGTCCATCATTGCAGACAGATCAATTTGTATATCCAGTATTGATGAGGCGAGGATCGATCTCCGTCAGACGCCGCTCACTACATCAATTTGTAGAGGAGTAAATAAATAAGTGGATTCCAGCTCCTTTTGCTGCGGTCGTCTCTCCCAGTGACACCAGTGCGTGTGTTTTTCCATACTGGTGCGTGTCAGACAGGAGGACAATGCTACTGGCTGCTGGCGCCCTGTATACACTGAGTCACGCCGGGCAGTGACTGATGCCGCTAATTACAGCGCAGGTAAAGCATCGCCATCCCTGTTATATGACCTACTTTCCCGTCTCTCGCAGTTTACACACGATTATGGAAATGTTTATTGTGATTTCCACTGCGGGTTCTCTATAAACAGCTGCCCATGAACCGCGGCTTATTCTTACCTTTACCAGCTTGTCATTCGCTTACCTTAGCTTTGTAGGTGCGTCTGACCAGGGGAAGCAAGACACATTCAGTCGCCTAAGGCTGTTTCACATCATGATTTAAAGGGGTTAAAATTAAACTTTGTGCAGGGGATGTTATATGTAAAATATAACTAATTGGGCCATAGTTATCCACTAGCACCTGCCTGCATCCAGCACAGGCAGCGCCATGGTGTGCGTAGAGACAGGAGGCGGTGATGTCACTATTCCACCAGCGGCTGTGCCGCTGCTTTGGTGATGAGCAACTGGGCCGCTGCTGGCGGGGATTAGCGGCATTGGTCGGCTGCTGGCGGGGATTAGCGGCATTGGTCGGCTGCTGGCGGGGATTAGCGGCTTGGGTCGGCTGCTGGCGGGGATTGGCGGCATTGGTCGGCTGCTGGCGGGGATTAGCGGCATTGGTCGGCTGCTGGCGGGGATTAGCGGCATTGGTCGGCTGCTGGCGGGGATTGGCGGCATTGGTCGGCTGCTGGCGGGGATTGGCGGCGTCGGTCAACTGCTGGCGGGGATTGGCGGCGTCGGTGGGCTGCTGGCGGGGATTGGCGGCGTCGGTGGGCTGCTGGCGGGGATTGGCGGCGTTGGTCGGGTGACTGAATAGCACTTAGTTCTAAAGTATCTGATGACATGCTAGATGGGAAAAGCGCAGTGTACTAGTATAGTAACATATACTGACCAGATGGAAGCGAAAAAGCGATTTTTTTTTTTTTTTCTTTTTTTTTTTTTTTTTTTTTGGGCCTCCTTTTGGCAATGGAGCTGTGAGGTCACGTTGTACGTCTGGAGCTTTCCTAGGAGGCATGCAGCTCATGTACATGGTGTGAACACTGCCGGATGGACTTTCTGGCTCTTCGCAGCTGATCTGTGCAGAGAACAGGTCATCAGGGAACATGAGTAGGGAAGGATTTGGCATATTTCACTGCCTGTAATATTTGGATATAGCTGAAAAATTCAGAATGGCTTTGGGGAGGTCCTGATTAAGGCTACGTTCACATACACTGTGTGTTTTTTTGCCGTGGAATTACTTGGTGAGAATCCACAGCATATCGCAGAGCTGATGACCTCTTAAAGTGTAAATTGAGCTTATAAAGTGGGTTTCCATTTTTCTTTGCTCCATTATATCACACTCTGTGGGGGAATTTATGAAATCCGAGATGCATATCCTCATTATGTCCAGCTCTGCGTCTCCGCCGCTGGTCTTGGGACTAGCTGCAGCGGTGACACCATGAGTATAGCTCACATGACCGCTGCACACAGTCACTGGGCTCAGCGTTTTATGCATTTACATAAGCATCACAGTGATTGACTGCAGCAGTTGTGACGTCAGCGCTGCAGCCTCTCATAGACCGTGGACTGTGTAGGGTGAGTATTGGATGTCACTAGCACAAGCGAATGTGCACAGAAAGTGTTAAAAATGGAAAACCCTTTTCTATCCGCTGCCGGATAATTCATGTATTATCAGTAAGAAGGGGATGTGATCTCCGCTGTAAACCGGCCGCATTTCTGCACCCAAATCCCCAATTTTCAGCTCCAGGTTGAGCGCTCCGCTGTGTATGTTGCGCCCGGCACCCGCCAATTCTGTTGTGGATTTGCCACAGATTTTATTCTTTGAATTGCATTTATTTCCACAAAAAGTATTAAAATAAAATCTGTAGCAATCACTCTGCGTGTCTGAGGACGAAGGGTCAACTAATGGTGGACACAGATTTAGCCCCAATAAAACAAATGGGGGGCAGAAAAAAGGTGCAAAATTCCCCTGTGTGGAGGCGACCTGAAGAAGCCTCTGCTGCCGCCTTGTCATTTGCTTTGTATGTGTGCAGCGCTGGCTGTGACGCACGGTGAGATTCTGTGCATCCGCCGTCACACGCTTTCCACCAGGACTGATATTCTATATGAGATCCAAGCCTTGTGCAATGCAGAGCGGTGGTGCTGCCGGCTGTATGCGCCCCCCGCTCAGGAGGTCAGGGTAGTACAGCACACCTCCACATTCTGCATGGGGGGGGGGGGTTATTCCAGAGTCTGTTAACCCCTTGTATTATAGCTCATTTATTACATCTGCACATGTGCAAATATGAGCGTGCACACTGCAGTGCGGTATGGTGCTCTAAGAGCACTGTATTATACTGTGTATGCAAAGCTAGAAAGATTAAGGCGGCTTTCACACTGTTTTGTTTTTTTTTTTACATGCGTCATGAACGTTTTTTTTAACACAAAAATGGATCCAGTGCAAATGCCTTTTTCATTTCAATGCATTTGTAATGGACTCGCGTCAACATGTGTTCACCTGCGTTTGCGTGCGTTAGGGTACGCTCACACGAGCGTGAAAATCGGACGAGTGCAATGCGAGAAATTCTCGCATTGCACTCTGACCAATGTTAGGCAATGAGGTTGAGCTGTTGGTCAGCTTTTCTCGCATCCAGAATCTGGATGCGAGAAAAGCGGCAGCATGCTGCGTTTTGCTGCTACCGCCGTATCTCTCGCACCCATTCAAGTGAATGGATGCGAGAGATACATCGGACTGCACTCGGATGTTATCCCAGTGCAGTGCGATCTACGCACAGGCTGACAGTGGAGGAGATGGGAGGATTAACCCCTCCCTCTCCACCGCAGTGCCCGCACTCAGCTTCACAGCTGTGACCCGATCGCAAGATCGGGTTACAGTCGCATGACACCCGGCTCACGCTCGCAGCAGAGCCTGAGCCGGGGGACATTAGCATATCGCATCCGATGCTCTCGCATCGGATGCCATACGCTCGTGTGAGTCCAGCCTTATAGTGAGGATCCAGCGACTTGCTGTTTTTTAACTTTTTTCAAAAACGCTACCTGTAGCATTTTTGAGCTGCGTCTAAGGCTGGTTTCACACTACGTCTTTTTAACATCCGTTAAAAACGTTTTTTTAACGGAAGTACGGATCCTGTGCAAATCCGTTTTCACTGCAATGCATTTTCAATGGACTCGCGTCCACCTGCGTTTGCATGCGTTTGCGTCCGTTAGACGCAGGATCCGTCCTTTTGCGTTATTTTGACATGTTTCAAAAACGCAACATGTAGCGTTTTTTTGCTTTGTCAAAATAACGCATCTCACAGGATCCTTGACATTGCGCCGCGAGCTGCAATGCATTTCAATGAGTGCTGGATCCTGCCTAGCAGAATGCGTTCAGTTGCGTTGTAACAGGATCCTGCTTTTGTACTGAGCATGCCCAGAAAGTACTGAGCATGCCCAGAACCAGTCTCCAGTGATCTGTCTATCTCTCTACTCCCTCCCTCACCCTCTCTCTCTCTATCTCTGTCTTTCCCCCTTCCTCCCCTTCCTCTCTCTCCCCTGCCTGAGAGCTGCGGACACTCGTAACCAAGGTAAATATCGCGTAACCACTTCTCTTAGTTACCCGATGTTTACCTTGGTTACCAGCGTCTGCAGCTGTCAGAAGCCTCCTCCCAGTCTAGTTCCCCTCACTCCCGATCACATGACTCCAATGCCCGCCCCTAAATATCCAGTGCAGGATCCTGCAAAATAACATATGCGTTTGCATACGTTATTTGCTGTAAAAGCAGGATCCGTACTTCCGCTAAAAAAAACGTTTTCAGCGGATATTAAAAAGACGTAGTGTGAAACTAGCCTTAGGCTGCTTTCACACTACGTCTTTTTAACATGCGTCCTGAACGTTTTTTTGCTGCAAAAGCGGATCCTGCTTTTACAGCAAAAAATGCATGCAAACGCATGTCTTATTTTGCAGGATCCTGTCACTGGATGTTTAGGGGCGGGCATTGGAGTCATGTGATCGGGAGTGAGGGGAACTAAACGTGCCAGACTGGGAGCCGGCATCTGACAGCTGCGAGGCTCGTAACCAAGGTAAACATCGGGTATACTTGCATGGATACCCGATATTTACTTTGGTTACAAGCGTCTGCAGCTGCTAGGAGCTGGGCTCCCTGCACACGTTACCAACGTAAACATCGGGTAACTAAGATAAGTGGTTACCTGATGTTTACCTTGGTTACGAGCGTCCGCAGCGCTCAGGTGGGGGAGAGGGAGGGGGAGAGACAGAGAGAGAGGGGGAGAGAGACAGAGAGGTAGGAGAGAGACTGATCACGGGGCTGGCTTCTGGGCATGCTCAGTAGAGCAAGCAGGATCCTGCCTATCAGCACGCCAGCGTTCACATGCGTTTGCATGCTGTTTAGTCAGGATCCAGCAATTTGCAGAAGTTGGACGCAGCTCAAAAACGCTACAAGTAGCGTTTTTGAAAGATGTTAAAAAACGGCAAGTCGCTGGATCCTCACTATAACGCACGCAAACGCAGGTGAACACATGTTGACGCGAGTCCATTGCAAATGCATTGAAATGAAAACGCATTTGCACTGGATCCGTTTCTGCGTTAAAAAAACGTTCAGGACGCATGTTTAAAAGACGTAGTGTGAAAGCAGCCTAAATACTGCAAATCGCTGGATCCTGACTAAACAGCACGCAGTTCTTCTGTCCCTCTCTGTCCCTCTCTGTGCCTCTCTGTGCCTCTCTGTGCCTCTCTGTGCCTCTCTGTGCCTCTCTGTGCCTCTCTGTCCCTCTCTGTCCCTCTCTGTCCCTCTCTGTCCCTCTCTGTCCCTCTCTGTCCCTCTCTGTCCCTCTCTGTCCCTCTCTGTGCCTCATAACCAAAGTAAATATCGGGTAACCAAGCAAAGCGCTTCGCTTAGTTACCCGATGTTTACCTTGGTTACCAGCATCCGAAGCTGTCAGATGCCGGCTCCCAGTCTATCACGTTCAGTTCCCCTCACTCCCGATCACATGACTCCAATGTCCGCCCATAAACTTCAAGTGACAGGATCCTGCAAAGTAACACACGTGTTTGCATGCATTTTTCTTTGTAAAAACAGGATCCACTTT
The DNA here is from genome assembly GCF_048569485.1 of Anomaloglossus baeobatrachus. Lineage (NCBI taxonomy): Eukaryota > Metazoa > Chordata > Amphibia > Anura > Aromobatidae > Anomaloglossus > Anomaloglossus baeobatrachus. Next base: position 183,511,252 of record NC_134363.1, on the reverse strand, counting down.
TACAGCAAAAAAACTTTCATGACGCATGTTAAAAAAACGTAGTGTGAAGGCAGCCTAAAAAAGACCGCACAGATTATAATGATTACATATACAATGTAACCTTGGATTACGAGCATAATTGGTTTCGGGAGTGCGCTCTTAAACCAAGTTACTCTTATATCAAAGCGAATTTTCCCATGGGAAGTGATGGACACACAGACAATTCGTTCCACAACCCAAAAATATTTGCTGAAAGAAAGTACAATACTGTAACCATAAATGCAAATTGATAGACATGCTATATAGTATATACTGTACTGTACGATGGTATACAGTACACATGTACAGAAATGTACCTCCAGAGCGGGTCAGAGCGCGGTGAGAGGACGGATCCAGACGTGTGCACGGTGAATATTTGCTCTTATTGCAAAGCATTGCTCTTAAACCAAGTTAGAAATTTTTTTAAAATCTTTGCTTGTCTTGCAAAACGCTCTCAAACCAAATTACTCTTAATCCAAGGTTCCACTGTATGTATAGCTTTGTATACATTATCCGGTTTCTGTGCATAGTGGTGTGTTTGGACTGATCTTACATAGGGAATGTGTGGTTTGGAGCTTTCTCTTCTAGTGTTGTAGATTACGTGGGTCCATTATTGGGTCCTTTCGACTCTGTAAGCCCACCCTTGTGTCCATGCCTGAGATCTCTTCATACTAAGTTCATATTGCCTTTCGTTTTCTACAGATTAGACGAAGGCGCCTGGCTCGGCTTGCTGGTGGGCCGTCTTCGCAGCCCACGACCCCTCTTACGTCTCCACAAAGAGAGAATCCGCCTGGACCGCCGGTAGCAGGACCCGTCCCCAGTGCGTCCCACCAGCTTGGCCTAAATGTCCAGGGGATGACCCCAGCTACCTCACCCATAGGAGCATCAGGTAAGGGGACAACTTGTATGTATTATGTCTGTGCAGACCCCGGTGTATACGGCATCTGAATCGCATGGGAAAATAGCAGGAAAGTAATCGCTTATCTACTTTTCAAGAGCTTTATGTTGAATTGCTGAGACGTTTTGCAGCTACTGATATTATTCTGATCTGGGTTAAAAATCCCCAACCTGAATATTTTCTTGCAAAAGGTCTCTGCAATAACCTGAATGATTCAACAGAACCGACTCTGCATTGTATATAGCGGTGTATGAATACTTAGGTGTGCTGGATGGCACCTACCTGATGTCTAGGGCAGCGCATAGTGTCCTTGTCCACATGGCTAGGTACTGCTTCACGACATATGACATACATGTACGTCATATGTCAGTCCTGCACATGACGGCTGATTTAATCTACCCATGACTGGCACTGTCAATCTCTGTCAGCAGCATTTAACATGTGCAGGGTTGTCATGGCAGCCAGGGGTCTGCTGATGACCCCCATGCCTTTTTGTTTTGATTCTACTGCAAACGACAGCCCGTAGCTGGTGTTCATAGGAGATTGGGATTTTCATTATACACAGCAGCGCTGATGCACCGCTATGTTCAACACAATCAGAATTTACAGTTTCAAGTCCCCTAACGGGTCTATTAAATACAGTAAAAAATGAAAGAAAGGTTTAAAAATAGGAAGAAGAAAAAAAAGTTCAAATCATCCCCCATTTGTCCCAATAAAAATAAAAAAAAACAAAAAAAAACAAAAACCCAAACATATCTGGTATCACTTTGTTCAGAAATGCCCAAGCTATCAAAATAAACGAATCTATACAGTAAACGGTGTAAAGAGAGAACCAAAATCAAGACACTAGAATTATGGGGGTATTTTTGGCCGCTGCAACATTGCAATAAAGGAGGTGATCAAAACATTGGGCGGCATGGGGGCTCAGTGGTTGGCACTGTAGTCTTGTGGTGGCTCAGTGGTTGGCACTGCAGTCTTGTGGTGGCTCAGTGGTTGGCACTGCAGTCTTGTGGTGGCTCAGTGGTTGGCACTGCAGTCTTGAGGTGGCTCAGTGGTTGGCGCGGCAGTCTTGAGGTGGCTTAGTGGTTGGCACGGCAATCCTGTGGTGGCTCAGTGGTTGGCGCGGCAGTCGTGTGGTGGCTCAGTTGGTGGCGCGGCAGTCGTGTGGTGGCTCAGTTGGTGGTGCGGCAGTCGTGTGGTGGCTCAGTTGGTGGTGCGGCAGTCGTGTGGTGGCTCAGTGGTTGGCGCGGCAGTCGTGTGGTGGCTCAGTGGTTGGCGCGGCAGTCGTGTGGTGGCTCAGTGGTTGGCGCGGCAGTCGTGTGGTGGCTCAGTGGTTGGCGCGGCAGTCGTGTGGTGGCTCAGTGGTTGGCGCGGCAGTCGTGTGGTGGCTCAGTGGTTGGCGCGGCGGTCGTGTGGTGGCTCAGTGGTTGGCGCGGCGGTCGTGTGGTGGCTCAGTGGTTGGCGCGGCGGTCGTGCGGTGGCTCAGTGGTTGGCGCGGCGGTTGTGTGGTGGCTCAGTGGTTGGCGCGGCGGTCGTGTGGTGGCTCAGAGGTTGGCGCGGCAGTCGTGTGGCTCAGTGGTTGGCGCGGCAGTCGTGTGGCTCAGTGGTTGGCGCGGCAGTCTTGTGGTGGCTCAGTGGTTGGCGCTGCAGTTTTGCAGCATTGGGGTCCTGGGTTAGAATCCCAAGGATAACATATGCAAGGAGTTTATGTTCTCCCTGTGTCTGCGTGGGTTTCCTCCGGGTACTCCTCTTTCTACCCACACTCCAAAGACATATAGGGAATTTAGATTGTGAGCCCCAATGGGGACAGTGTTCCTGATGTATGCAGCGGAATGTGTTAGCGCTATATAAAAATAAAGATTTTTTATTTTTGTATATAACCCAAAGTGGTATCAATAGAAACATCAGCTCAGGGCACATAAAATAAGCCGTCACATAGCCCAATATCCTGAAAAATTAAAACATTATGGGTCGCGTAAAATGGCGACTAAAGCAATTTATTTTTTTGATTTATTTTCTTACAAAAAAAAATCAACACTTAAATAAAACAAACCCCAGAACACTATACATGATTGGTGTCTACGTGCTCGTACTGATAAGGACTTGTTTGTTTTTATTAATAGTCCGAAACGCGTTAAGCTATCATGACCCTTACCTGTACCATCTAAGTGGATTTCGGTCTTCACAATGTTTTTAATGATGTCCAAATAAAGCCTTGAATGTTTTCACATAAGGAGGATTTGTGCCGGATCGCCCTCTTTTTCCTCTCCACGTTACCATATAGTGAACATGCTAAAAAAATAAAAAAAAGAGAAAAAGAAGGGAATTTTGTTTACTTACCGTAAATTCCTTTTCTTCTAGCTCCAATTGGGAGACCCAGACAGTGGGTGTATAGCTACTGCCCTCTGGAGGCCGCACAAAGAACTACACTTAAAAGTGTAAGGCCCCTCCCCTTCTGGCTATACACCCTCCCGTAGGAGTACAGATTCCTCAGTTTTAGTACCAAAGCAAGAAGGAGGAAAGCCAATAACAGTTTCAAAAACAAATTCAATCCGATAACATGATCGGAGAACTTAAGAAACAACATGAACAACATGTGCACCCGAAAAACGAAACCCTAAGAACAAATAGGGCGGGTGCTGGGTCTCCCAATTGGAGCTAGAAGAAAAGGAATTTACGGTAAGTAAACAAAATTCCCTTCTTCTTTTTCGCTCCTAATTGGGAGACCCAGACAGTGGGACGTCCAAAAGCAGTCCCTGGGTGGGTAAAAAGATACCACATGAACGGGCTGTCAGACAGCCTCTTCCTACAGGTGGGCCACCGCCGCCTGAAGGACCTGTCTACCTAGGCTGGCATCTGCCGAAGCGTAGGTATGCACTTGATAGTGTTTGGTAAACGTGTGCAGACTCGACCAGGTAGCCGCCTGGCACACTTGCTGAGCCGTAGCCTGATGCCGCAATGCCCAGGACGCACCCACGGCTCTGGTAGAATGGGCCTTCAGTCCAGATGGAATCGGAAGCCCAGCAGAACGGTATGTGTGAAGAATTGGTTCCTTGATCCACCGCGCCAGGGTGGATTTGGAAGCTTGCGATCCCTTATGCTGACCAGCGACTAGGACAAAGAGCGCATCAGAACGGCGTAGAGCCGCCGTGCGAGAAATGTAAATCCTGAGTGCTCTCACCAGGTCCAACAGATGTAAACCCTTTTCAAATTGGTGAACTGGATGCGGACACAAAGATGGTAAAGTGATATCCTGATTGAGATGAAAGGAAGAAACCACCTTGGGAGAAAACTCTGGAATTGGACGCAGTACTACCTTGTCTTGGTGAAAAACCAGGAAGGGAGATTTGCAAGATAACGCCGCTAGCTCGGACACTCTTCGAAGAGACGTGACCGCCACAAGAAAAACTACCTTTTGTGAAAGCCGAGAAAGGGGAACCTCTTTCAAAGGCTCGAAAGGCGGCTTCTGGAGAGCAATGAGAACCTTGTTCAGATCCCAGGGTTCCAATGGTCGTCTGTAAGGAGGAACGATATGACAAACTCCTTGGAGAAAAGTGCGTACTTTAGAAAGCTGTGCCAAGCGCTTCTGAAAGAATACGGATAGCGCGGAGACTTGACCCTTAAGAGAGCTAAGCGACAAGCCTTTTTCCAACCCAGACTGCAGGAAGGAAAGAAAAGTTGGCAATGCAAATGGCCAGGGAGAAAACCCTTGAGCCACGCACCACGCTAAGAATATCTTCCACGTTCTGTGATAGATCTTAGCTGAGGATGGTTTTCTAGCCTGTCTCATTGTGGCAACAACTTCATGAGATAAACCTGAGGCCGCTAGGATCCAGGACTCAATGGCCACACAGTCAGGTTCAGGGCCGCAGAATTCAGATGGAAAAACGGCCCTTGAGACAGCAAATCTGGACGGTCTGGTAGTGTCCACGGTTGGCCTACCGTGAGATGCCACAGATCCGGGTACCACGACCTTCTTGGCCAATCTGGAGCGACGAGTATGGCTCGATGGCAGTCGGACCTGATTTTCCGGAGAACTCTGGGTAACAATGCTAGAGGTGGGAACACATAGGGGAGTCGGAATTGCAACCAATCCTGAACCAAGGCGTCTGCCGCCAGTGCTCGGTGATCGTGAGACCGTGCCATGAAAACTGGGACCTTGTTGTTGTGTCGTGACGCCATCAGATCGACGTCCGGCGTCCCCCAGCGGCAACAGATCTGCTGAAACACGTCCGGGTGAAGGGACCATTCTCCTGCGTCCATGCCCTGGCGACTGAGAAAGTCTGCTTCCCAGTTTTCCACGCCTGGGATGTGAACTGCGGATATGGTGGACGCTCTGCTTTCCACCCACGTCAAAATCCGTTGGACTTCTTGAAAGGCTTGGCGACTGCGTGTTCCCCCTTGGTGGTTGATGTACGCCACCGCCGTGGAATTGTCCGACTGAATCCGAATCTGTTTGCCTTCCAGCCATTGTTGGAAGGCTCGCAGGGCAAGATAGATTGCTCTGATTTCCAGAACATTGATCTGCAGGGTGGACTCTTCCAGAGTCCACATCCCCTGAGCCCTGTGGTGGAGATACACCGCTCCCCACCCTGATAGGCTCGCATCCGTCGTGACCACTGCCCAGGACGGGGGAAGGAACGACTTTCCCTGTGACAATGAGGTGGGGAGAAGCCACCAACGCAGAGAGTCCTTGGCAGTCTGAGAGAGGGAGACAGTCCTGTCGAGGGACGTCGATTTCCCGTCCCATTGGCGTAGAATGTCCCATTGTAGAGGGCGCAGATGAAACTGCGCGAACGGGACTGCCTCCATTGCTGCTACCATCTTTCCTAGGAAATGCATGAGGCGCCTCAGTGAGTGCGACTGGCTCTGAAGGAGAGATTGCACTCCAGTCCGCAGCGAGCACTGCTTGTCCAGTGGAAGCTTCACTATCGCTGAGAGAGTATGAAACTCCATGCCAAGATAAGTCAGAGATTGGGTCGGGGTTAGATGAGACTTTGGAAAGTTGATAATCCACCCGAAACTCTGGAGAGTGTCTAGTGCCACTTTCAGACTGTGTTGGCATGCCTCTTGAGAGGGTGCCTTTATAAGCAGGTCGTCTAGATACGGGATGACCGAGTGACCCTGCGAGTGCAGTACAGCTACTACTGCTGCCATGACCTTGGTGAAGACCCGGGGGGCTGTTGCCAGACCGAAAGGTAACGCTACGAACTGCAGGTGTTCGTCGTGTATGACGAAGCGTAGGAAACGCTGATGCTCTGGTGCGAGCGGCACGTGGAGATACGCATCTTTGATATCTATTGATGCTAGAAAATCTCCTTGAGACATTGAGGCTATGACGGAGCGTAGGGATTCCATCCGGAACCTCCTGATTTTTACGTGTCTGTTGAGCAACTTTAGATCCAGGACGGGCCGATACGATCCGTCCTTTTTTGGGACCACAAACAGATTGGAGTAAAAACCGTGACCTTGTTCCTGAAGAGGGACGGAGGTCACCACTCCTTCCGCTTTTAGAGCGGCCACCGCCTGCAACAGAGCATCGGCTCGGTCTGGTGGGGGAGAAGTTCTGAAGACACGAGTTGGCGGACGAGAACTGAACTCTATCCTGTACCCGTGAGACAGAATATCCCTCACCCAACGGTCTTTGACGTGTGACAGCCAGATGTCGCCAAAGTGGGAAAGCCTCCCACCGACCGCGGGTGTGGGAATCGGAGACCTCAAGTCAGGAGGACGCCGTTTTGGCAACGGTTCCTCCGGCTGCCCTTTTTGGGCGTGACTGAGACCTCCAAGAATCTGAGCGTCTCTGGTCCTTTTGAGTCTTTTTTGACGATGCGAATTGGGACCTGCCCGGTCCTCGAAAGGACCGATAACCAGACTGACCCTTCCTCTGTTGGGGTCTGTTTTGTCTGTGTTGCGGTAAGGATGAGTCCTTACCCTTGGAGTGTTTGATGATTTCATCCAAACGCTCTCCAAACAATCGGTCACGAGAAAAAGGCAAATTGGTTAAGCACTTCTTGGAATGAGAATCTGCTTTCCAATGTCTCAACCACAGGGCCCTACGCAAAACAACGGAGTTGGCTGACGCCACTGCCGTGCGGCTTGTAGCGTCAAGAACAGCATTAATCGCGTACGACGCGAATGCCGCCATTTGCGAGGTCAATGGTGCTACCTGCGGGGCAAATGCACGTGTGACGGAGTCAACTCGCGCAAGCCCGGCTGAGATAGCTTGGAGTGCCCATACGGCTGCAAAAGAAGGCGCTAATGACGCTCCAATCGCTTCATAGATGGATTTCAGCCAGAGCTCCATCTGCCTGTCAGTGGCATCTTTAAGTGCCGCTCCATCTTCAACTGCAACCAAGGATCTAGCTGCAAGCCTGGAAATTGGAGGATCCACTTTTGGACACTGGGTCCAACCCTTGACCACCTCAGGGGGAAAAGGATAGCGTGTATCTTTAAGCCGTTTAGGAAAACGCCTTTCAGGATAAGCGTGGGGTTTCTGGATTGCGTCTCTAAAGTCAGCGTGGTCCAGAAAAGTGCTTAAAGTACGCTTAGGGTATCTGAAATGGATTCTCTCGTGCTGCGAAGCTGACTCCTCCACAAGAGGAGCTGGTGGGGAAATATTTAACATCTTATTGATGTTAAATATAAGATCATTAACTATGGCGTCACCATCTGGTGTATCTAGATTGAGAGCGGTCCCAGGATCAGAATCCTGATCAGTTACGTCCGCCTCATCACCCATAGATTCATCTCGCTGGGATCCTGACCATTGAGATGAATGTGAAGGCCCGTCATAGCGAGCCCGCTTAGGCTGCCCGGGGCCATCGTCCGAGTCAGAGTCTTCACCCTGAGGTGTATATGCCCGTCCCGGAGCTTGGAGCTGAGGGGGACCAGGGGGCAATGATTGCACAGTGTCCGTGGCCTGAAGTACAGGCCTAGCTCGCAATGTGTCAAGAATTTGTGACATAGTGAGAGACATTCTGTCAGCAAAAGCTGCAAACTCAGTGCCTGTCACCTGGACAGCATTCACAGGTGGTACACCCTGGGTCACGTCCAGCAGAGGCCCCGGCTGTGCAAGCGCCGCAGGGGCCGAGCACTGCACACAATGGGGGTCCGTGGAGCCTGCCGGTAGAAAAGTCCCACATGCGGTGCAGGAAGCATATAATGTCTGTGCTTTGGCACCCTTGCGTTTTGCGGACGACATGCTGCTGGCTCTCTGCAATGTGAGAGAGTCTATAGCCAAAGGGCGACCAGCGCTATGTAATACCAAGTATTTGTAGCAACAAAATACTAAGAATACTACTGGCACAAGAGGGGGTGAGCCCTGAGGGCTGCTTACCACCCGCTGAATAGCGGGTAAGAGGCGAAGAATTCCTTGTCTGGGTCTCCCCGGCTCCCCTCTGCAGCTCAGCGTGTCAGCAGGAATGGCTGCCGGCGTCTGTGGAGAGGGGCGGTCCGTGGGAGTTCCCAAACAAAAGTGCGGGAAACAGTGTCCCCTCTGTGCCGATTGTGAGGGCTGGAGTATGTAAAAACGACTCCAGCCCTCAGCGCTGATGCACTGGCCAGCGTCCCGCCCCTCTCCTGACTGGCAGGTCTGGGGGCGGGAACGAACGGGAGCAGGCCGCAAAAGCCGGGGACTCGAGTTATCAGCGCGGCCGCCGTAAAAGCGCGGGCCGCGCTGAAGTCCCCGGCGCACCACAAGTGCCAGCCGCGCCGCAGTCCCAGCGGCCGGCATGACCGATTTCTAGATGTGGCCAGCGTCCCGCCCCTCTCCTGACTGGCAGGTCCGGGGGCGGGAACCAACGGAAGCAGGCCGCAAAAGCCGGGGACTCGAGTTATCAGCGCGGCCGCCGTAAAAGCGCGGGCCGCGCTGAAGTCCCCGGCGCACCACAAGTGCCAGCCGCGCCGCAGTCCCAGCGGCTGGCGCGACCGATTCCTGGAAGTGTGCCTGCTTCAGCTAAGCTGAATGAGGCCATGGCACAAGCGCCGTAGCGCTGATGTCCCCCGGCGCACTACAACACCCAGCATGCTGCGGTGTGAGCGCCTGCACGGGGACACAGAGTACCTTGAGGATGCAGGGCCATGTCCCTGATGTACTCCGCTCCATCCAGCATCTTGTCCAGGGGCTGTAGATGGAGCACGGTCTCAGTGCCTGGAGACCAGTAAATCCCACTTCACCCAGAGCCCTGTAAAAAGGGATGGGGAAGGAATCAGCATGTGGGCTCCTGCCGCCGTACCCGCAATGGGTACCTCAACCTTACAAACACCTCCGACATACAGTGGGGTGAGAAGGGAGCATGCTGGGGACACTATATGTGTCCTCTTTTCTTCCATCCGACATAGTCAGCAGCTGCTGCTGACTAAAAACAATGGAGCTATGCGTGCGTGTCTGACCTCCTTGCGCACAAAGCTAAAACTGAGGAATCTG